>NW_017674645.1:0-86743 GCF_001879085.1 Nicotiana attenuata | reverse complement strand
ATGATAAAGAATGGTGATGTCATAATCCTTTAGTAACTTAATCCATCTACGCTGCCTCAAATTGAGATCCCTCTGCTTGAACAAATGCTGTAAGCTGCGATGATAAGTATAAACCTCACATGACACCCCATACAGATAATGCCTCCATATCTTAAGAGCATGAACAATCGCTGCTAACTCTAGGTCGTGCACAGGGTAATTCTTCTCATGAACCTTCAGCTGACGTGAAGCATATACAATAACTCGCCCCTCCTACATCAATACACATCCTAAGCCAACGCGTGAAGCGTCACAATATATCGTATACATCCCTGAACTGGAAGGCAACACTAGAACCGGTGCTGTAGTCAAGGCTATCTTGAGCTTTTGAAAGCTCGCATCACAATCATCGGACCAACGGAAAGGAGCACCCTTCTAGGTCAATCTAGTCAAAGGTTATGCAATGGATGAAAAGCCCTGCTCACATCGGCGGTAATAACCTATTAACCCCAGGAAACTCTTGATCTGAGTCACTAAAGTAGGACGTGGTCAACTCTGAACTACCTCAATCTTCTTAGGATCCACTTTAATACCCTCTCCTGATACAACATGCCCCAAGAATGCTACCGACTCAAGCCAAAACTCACACTTGCAGAACTTAACATATAGCTTCTATTCTCGCAATGTCTGAAGCACTACTCTCAAATGCTGCTCGTGCTCCCCTAGGCTACGCGAGTAAATCAAGATGTCATCAATGAAGACAATAACAAAGGAATCAATATAAGGCCTGAACACCCTGTTCATCAACTCCATAAACGCCGCTGGGGCATTAGACAAGACGAAGGACATCACCAGGAACTCATAATGGCCATATCTAGTATGGAAGGCAGTCTTCGGAACATCTGAGTCCCGAATCTTCAGCTGATGATACCCTGATCTCAAGTCGATCTTAGAGAACACCCTAGCACCCTGCAACTAGTCAAACAAATCATCAATGCGCGGTAACGGGTACTTGTTCTTGATGGTAACCTTGTTCAACTAGCGGTAATCAATGCATATCCGCATAGTCCATCCTTCTTCTTCACAAACATCACTGGTGCACCCCAAGGTGACACACTCGGTCTCACAAACCCCTTTGCCAACAACTCCTCAAGATGCTCCTTCAACTCCTTTAACTCTTTCGGAGCCATACGGTATGGTGGGAAAGGTTACCTAGAGCCAAATCAATATAGAAATCAATATCACGATCCGATGGCATGCCTGGAAGGTCAGAAGGGAACACATCAGCAAACTCTCAGACCACTGGAACTGAATCAATCGTCGGGGACTCTGCGGTGGTATCCCGAACATAAGCTAGATAAGCCAAACAACCCTTCTCGACCATATGCCGAGCCTTCAGAAAAGAAATAACCCGACTAGATGTACTAACTAAGAAAACCTTCCACTCCAACCTTGGCAACTCTGGCATCGCTAAAGTAACAGTCTTGGCATGGCAATCTAGGACGACGTGGTATGGGATTGTTGATACCCAATTTTTCCCTCATATATTTTAAATATGCGTATATATTTTTAAAATAGTGCACATGCATTATTATTAGATTTACAAACATGCACAAGTGTTTTTATAATTTTTCTATAATTTTAAAGGCTTTAAATCCATTCATTTCTGCATTTTTTATTATACAAATATCCAATAATTATCCCTCACATTATTTTTATGATGATTTAATCATCTAAATTCATCATTTATGCCCATATAATGCTTAAATATTTTAATTGTATTTTTATAATTACATTTGCATTTTTAAGGATAGAATTGTACATTTGCAATAATAGCCCATATATATGCATAATTACATTATCTATACAGAAAATGACTCTTTATATTTTTATAATGTTAAGTAATTATTTTAAACTATTTTAATGCATAAATGACATTTTTATTATTTATTAATTATTTTCATAAATTATTTTACTGATTTGATTGGGTATTTAAAATCTAGCCCCTAAAAAACCCAATTTCGAACCTAGCCTAACCCAATTACCCCAGCCCAATATATTAACTAGCCCAATACCCCATATCCCCATACCCGTCCAACCCAGACCCAAACCCGTCCAAATTAACCCGCCCGACCATAATCTCTAATCCCAGCCATTGATCTCAGAAGATCAACGGCTCCCAATCACCCACACCCTTTTAATTAACCAACACCCCTAACCCTAATTCATTTGACACCACCCGCTGTCATTGAATTTTCTCGTCTCTTCCCTTTTCCCTCTTAAACCCTAACCCGCCGTCACCATTCCCCTGTGATTCCTATCCGGAAATGGAGTCATTCTCTGATTCCTTACCATATCGGTCTTACCCCTTTACCAGCCACTCGTTTTTGATATTACTTGACTTATTTGCCTCAAATGGAAAGTTGATCTCGAGGGATTCGAACTAGATCTGGTTCAAAATCTCTTATATTTTGGTTGTTTCCGTCTGTGTTCATCTTAACCTCTGTGAGTACGAATATTTTCGTATCTTTCAGTTAGGGTTTCAGATTTTGATTCGGACCAGATTGGGTCCTATTTCTGTTTGTTTTATGTTATTCTCCATCTATATTTGCTATATTACTCACAAATCCGTCTATTTTAGTTAAATCTTTTTACTTACCCTAAAATTAGGGTTTAGATCTTTCCAGATCTGAAACGATTTTTATTATTTTTCCTTTAATACTTCGGTATCTCTATCTCTGCGTTTTATAGTTTCTCTACTATTTCTGACCGATTTATTTACCCCAAAATTAGGGTTTTGATTTTCAAAGACGAACCAAATCTGTTGTTTCATCTCTGTGTATCTATTACGGTTTCCTTTATTTCTTCTGAATGATTCCACTTACCCTAATTGTTTCCGTCCATATGTCTTTGTATTTCTGCTTATTTTTCTAGGGTTTCGATTATTTAATTATTTCTCTTAATGTTTCTGTCTATTTGTCCTTAACTCTGGCATTAATTGCTGACTAATTAGAGTTTTTGAAATCTTTACTGAGATTTCAGTCTTTCCTTTCTTGTATGGTACTGATATTTCCTTATTTTGTTCGATTTACTTGTTCTCATTATTTCCTTACCTTATTTGATCCGGCATTTTTTGAATATTGAATGATTCTGTATAATACCCTCCCTAATTTAAGTAATACCTGCCTGATTTTATGCTATTATGTCCTGTTAATTGATTGAAGCCGACTTTGATTGATTTTAGAGTTATTCCCATTCCTTATTTGTGTAAGACTGATTCATTAACTTATTTACCTACCTAGTTAAGTACTATTTAAACCCCTCTCCCCTTTCCCCTTAGAACAAGACTCGAACTCTCTGATTCTCACTAAAAAACTTAAGCTCTCTCTTGCTCACTTGTTCTGATTTCTATGCTAAGTGTCTCTTGATTTTGGCCGGCTGAAAGCCAATGCCAAAATTATTCTGGAACCTCATTGCTTGGTATACCTACTTGCTTTCTCATTTAACTGGTATGCCCCAACCTTTGCAATTTCATTCTCTATGCTTTGCTTGACTAGCCTATTTCAATGATTAAGTTATTTCAAGTACTATGAATCTTCTTGTAGGTTAGCCTAAGGTTCAATCTGTTTCATGCATTGCTGTTAATTCTGCACCTATTTTGGACTTTGCACATTACAAACATGTAATCAATTAGCTTGTTGCTTAACTCATATGTCTTGTTCGTTTAACTCAAATATTTCTGCCTAATTGCTGCTGTAATTAAACCATGACTGTTTTGAATACTAGCATGAGTATTAGCTTGATCAGATTTCAACCTGTTTGAATTATATGCTGAAAATGAACCTTGTTTGCTTCCTGGTGTAGTTCTACCTGCAACTCTGTGTTCTGAACTTTCCTTCTTCTGAAATTGGACTATTTCAAAACCTTCCCTTTTATGTATTGAACCCCTACTCTTAGTCACTTAGGTTCTCAACCACCCCAGTGTGAGCACTGCCTAGGATCCTTGAGACTCCTTTGAACTCTGACACACTGGGGGGCTGGTTTTCCAATCTTTTATGAACTATCTTCTGAATGTGGTTCTGGTGTGAGCATTGCCCGGGGTCCCTGAGGCCCTTGGGAACTTTGACACACTGGAAGCCTGGTTCTAATGTGCTGTGGATGCATCACTGCTACGCTTCAAAGCTGTATGTGGGAAGGCCTGGTTCCCAGGTTTATTTGGGCCTATGAAGGCTCCCTATAGTGTAACTGATACCTTTATGTATTTTATTCGGCTATTCTGGTCTGTAATAATTATGTAATAACAGATTTGGGGATATTTAGTAAAGCTGGGTTTTTTTCTTATATCTTTTGTTAAAACTAGGTAGAAATCCTGCCTATAGGATTTAATTATGCTGATTGAATTGTGTGAGTACCATACCGTGTTTAGAAATCCTGCCTATAGGACTTTCATGATCATTTTGATTATGTATTTTACATTTGCATACTAGAGATCCTGCTTATAGGACCTTTGTTCAGTTCTACACATTAGAAATCCTGTTCATAGGATCCGTACATGTTTCTCAACCAATATGCATTAGCAATCATGCCTGTAGGATCTTGTTGCGTGAATTAACTGTCCTTCATGGCAATCTGTTTAATTTATGCCCGTACACAGCTCATAGATATCATGCCTATAGGATTTAAATCCATTCAAACCTAGAAACTATGCCTATAGGTTTTAAATCATAGATATCATGCCTATAGGACTAAAATCAATTTCAAATTTAGAAATCATGCCTATAAGGTTTAAGTCAATTCAGTAATTAGAAATCATGCCTATAGGATTGAAAAGGAAAAAATCTATCCCTGCAAGTCAAAATCAGTGCTACGCTTAGAAACCATGTCTATAGGTCTGTAATTAATAAGCTCGTAGAAATCATGCCTATAGGATCCCGTTTATCGATTCTGAATTCAATCGCTAGTGTCAATCACTTAAGCAATATATCGGTAGGACTTAATATTGATTCTGGGTTTATAATTGTGACATATTACTGCCTGAGGTGCCCAAATTTATACTGAATAAACCAGTAGGCAAACAAATAGGTCTTAATGATAGCCTTAATAAAACTGCCTTTATACTCTGTTTTCCTCATGTAGATACCTTGCCTATAGGATTCTAAAGTTAATAAAGTTTGCCGATTCAATTGCGTGCTTTTGTTGCCTATGTGTGGAGGTCAATGTGAGCCCATACTTGTTCTTTATCTGAAAGTCCTATTTGTTTTGTTTGTCGCCTAGATTTCACATTTTTAAGTAACATAGGTTGGTCTAGAACCATCCCAAATAGAAGTCCTAATACCTCCAGGGCCATAGGTAAGGGACGGGTAGTGCACACATAAGGAACGAGCTAGAAACTACTAGAACGCTTAGGTAACAACTTAAAGATAGTAATTGGGTAGTAAGGAGATGATAGTCCGTGCTAATGCTATGAGTAATACCCCGACTCGAGGGAGTTACAAAGTATTGCATGGAATGGTCCTATAGGCTAAAAAACTTAGGACCATCCCCCTATACTCCCGTTTAAAATAAATTGATTATTGTATTTGTCCAAATTGTCTTCTTCCCTTTTTAGACTAATTCGCTTAATTTAAGTTTGGCCGGGGCCCACCGTTGTGGACCTCGAGGGTGCCTAACACCTTCCCCTCGAGGTAATTTCGAGCCCTTACCCGATCTCTGGTGATGTAAACTGGTTATATGAGTTATTTGCTCTAGGTGCCCTAACGCACCTTAATCCGTTAGGTGGCGACTCTTCCAATTCCCTACCCTCTCAAAAAGGAGTTGTCCCAGAAATGTCTGAACCCGATTTCGCGAGAAAAGGGGGCGCGACAGCATGTCGACTCTGCTGGGGATAATCTTTAGGCTCTTACCATAACGAACTTGTTTGTGAATTAGTCTTTAAACATGTCTCTATTATTCCGTTAATACTTGCACACCCCTTCCCCTTCCCTTTCTATGTGAATTTATTTGATTTCTCTTCCTTGTTTTATCACTTTTATTATGGAACTGATTTGTCTCCTTTTTCTCTTTCTTAAATGTCTTTACAATTATTAAATACCGCATTTCATCATTATTCATCGTGCAAATACTTGGCAAAATATTATTTTCTTTTTGCATAACTTCATGCTCAACATCATATTCTACTCGTGCGTACTAATACTATAGCGGTGCTTGATGAGTGTCCTCGCTCTTCCTAAAATCACCCTTTATATTTGGAAAGAATTATTTGCGGTAAAACTAGTCGATCAGCGGTGCAGTTGACGGTTCCGTGCCTTTCCCTCTCAAGTTGTCCGCTTGAGGGTACCAGTCTAGACTTCTATAGAAACCTTACTCTGATAATAACTGTACATGCATCATGATCAAAGCTAGCCTGGGTTAATATGTTGTCCGCATAATAACCCTTTAAGAAAGCCTTGTCCAAAGTCCACCGGTATTTCTATAATACCAACAGCGCAACCACGATATGTGCATTATTTGGAGAGATAAATGCCGACATGCTAATCGTTAATGTGTAAGTATTCGAATCCGGAGGGGGCAAGGGTCTAACTTTGTTTATTTTTGCAGAAAATAAGGCATGAAGTCCCCAGGTTCGGCATGGTCCGAAGTATACCACCGTTGTTGTTAGATTGGTGGGAAAACCTTTCGCCGAGCGACAAAAATCACGTGAAAAGGGTTCTTGGAAATTTACCTTCCTTATTGGACATCCAACCAAACAACATGCTGATCGAGGCTGCTACTATGTTCTGGGACGGAGAAAGAGCTGTATTCCGTTTTGGCAATATAGAAATGACTCCTCTTTTGGAGGAAATATGAGGATTCGCTGGATTACCATGGGATAGTCCCGGCTTACTAGTACTGGAAAATCGCACTACTAGGGGGTTTCTGAAAATGATGGGTCTGAGAAAGAATGATTACTTGGAGTGCCTGAAGAAGTTCTACATACCCTTAGACTTCCTCTATGAACGATATAGACACAGTAAATCTTACCGTATCTTTCATGATGAATTCTCCATCACTTCCCCGGGTTGGACTCATCGTAGGGTTTTTGTGTTCATCGTCTGCTTCTGGGTATGATAGTGTTTCCAAGCCAAGGGGACAAAATTCACACCAGGTTGGCCATGGTAACCAAAGATTTAATGGAGGGAATTGAGGGACAAACCTATACTATTGTTCCGATGATTGTAGCAGACATATACCGGGCTCTAGATCGCCGTAAGAAAGGGTTCAAACATTTTGAGGGTTGGAACTTGCTACTGCAGATTTGATTATTAGAACATCTTCAGAAGGGTCAATACCGCAAAGAGTTTCCATGGAGACCATGGAACGATCACATAGCTTTCCACCATCCTAAAAGAATGACCTTTATCCCAGACAAATTTGCACAACCAGAGAATGCTACAGAATGGGCATAGTTTTTCAGCAATTTGACTGAGGACCAGGTTCACTGGATGTTTGAGTGGTTGCCTACTAATGAATTTATCATCAGATCCAGGGATGTTCCACATTTGGTGTTGGTTGGGATAAGGGGAATACATCCCTATTAGGGTCATGATACAAGCTGGTAGAAAACAAGTCATACCACGAGTCTCCAAAATGAGTCATTACAGAGCAGATTTTCAGGATGACGCTATTCCATACAAATGTGAGGCCCACCACATGTGGCATTTGAAGATTATCGTGGAAAAGGATACCATCGAGCCAGATCGTTATCACGCAGGTCATGTGTACTTCTACCCATCATGGTTGGAAGATAACATAGCAGGAATAGTCGAGCCAGGGGTTGGTCAAGGAAACATGGTCATAGATGAAGCTGCTGAAGCACAAGTGAAGTATGAGAGGCTACGCAAAAGAGTCCTTGAATCTGAAGCCAGAAGTTTGGAACAACACAAGTTCGACATGGAGTCAATTAACAAGGGGAAGGAAATGGCTTCAAGATCGACAGAAAGGCTGGAGTATTTGGAGCAGGGTCTAATGGAACTGGAAGGAAAGATGAGGAAAATGGTCGTAGACTGCCAGAATGCAGAAGGCAACGAGGGAGGATACCTAGCCAGGGCATACCTGCTGCTGGACATGCACGACCTGGGGAATCTGATCGACGGAGCCAAGAAATTCAAATATAGAGAAGGTCCCTCTGGGACCAAGTAGATTAGATTTAGCTATTTTTCTGAAACGTTTTGGAATGTAATAAGGAAAATGCCATTAGTAACTCATTTATTTATTGCCGTTTTTAGGTTCGTCTTCTTTATTCATTAATGAAATGAGGCATTTATCGGCATTAAATCTCCCCAAATCTACTTGTCGTTAGGCATACCTCGGGTATAACGAGGTTCCCCAAATTAGGATGCGAATTTACATTCCCGCAATACGTGTTTAAATACTGCAAATGCTTCTCAGAATCCTTACTGACTTGTTTACCTTTTGCCTTTTTCTTTATTTTGATTATTCCCTTCCCCTAAGGTTGGTTCGCACATACTGGCATCGTCAGCATATCACACCAGATCCAGAGGCCCTCCACCACCACCTCCTCCAGGTAATCCGAAAAGCAAGGGAAAAGATAAGATGGATGATATGAGTGGTATCTAGAAAGAAAATGTTGCGCACGCGAAAAATGTTAAAACTTCAGACGGTTAGAGTACTCAGACCCAGAATGAGTTGGTCCTACGGTTGGAACAAAAAATACTAGAATTGCAAGGGGAGCTTGAGCAGGTCTGCAACTTGGCAAACCTCTCCCTCACCCTAAACATCCTAGACGTTAACCAACAAAATGCTCAAAACCCAGCACCTCCTCAAAAGACACCAAACCAACGTCCAAAAAATCCTCCCGCTCCCCATCAATACGCGACACCTCCCCAAAATCCTAATCCTCCACCAATACCCACTCCTCCTCAGCATCAATATCTTCCTACTCAATACCCGCAAACTACTTACCATACTCCTCAGAATACCCCACAACCTATCCTTGATCCGCAAAAATCAACTAATGATCACCACTACACTCCAACCCCCAGCGCCCACCAAAACAATCCCATATACGTGAAAACCTTACCCCACTTTACTAAGCCAATCTCATACACTCCAGAATTCATCGAGAAGGACCTGCTCAATAAGAACATGGCAGAGGAGCTCAAGAAGCTCAGAATCCGAGTCCAGGGTGTTGAAGGAGGCAAAGGAATTGAAGGTTTGAATTATGAAGATCTATGCATTCAGCCAGACGTGGAACTGCCGAAGGATTACAAACCTCCTAAGTTCGAGATGTTTGACGGAACAGGTGACCCGAAGGTACATTTAAGAACATACTATGATAAGCTCGTGGGAGTTGGGAAAGATGAAAGGATTTGAATGAAGCTGTTCATGAGGAGTCTCATCGGAGACGCCCTATCTTGGTACATAAGTCAAAATCCCAAGAAATGGGTCAATTGGGGTAAGCATGAGGTCAGACTTCATGGACCGATTCAGGTTTAACACAGAGAATGCACCAGACGTCTTCTACATACAGAACCTTAAGAAGAAATCAACAGAAACATTCTACGAGTATGCTGCTCGATGGAGGCCAGAAGCTACAAAGTTCAGGCCGGCACTAGAGGAAGAGCAGATGAACAAATTCTTCGTCAGGTCCCAGGATCCATAATACTATGAAAGGTTAATGGTTATCGAAAATCACAAATTCTCCGACATCATCAAACTCGGGGAAAGGATTGAAGAAGGGAATCAAGAGTGGGATGGTAACCAATTTGGAGGCATTGCAGGCCACGAACAAAGCAATACAGTCAGGGGGTATATCGAAGAAGAAAGAAGTAGGGGCCTCGATGGTGGCCCAAGGTCCAAAATCTCCACTCACATACCAAACACCTCCACCCACATACCAACCTTCACCTCCCATTCACCTCCAACCCGTCAAAACTATCAAAAACCCAGACCCAATTTTGATCGCAGGCCACCCAGACAATACACACCTATTGCTGAACCCATCGACCAACTATATGAAATATTGAAGGATGCCGGATATGTTACCCCTATTCCTGTTGTTGCCATGGAAAACTCTTCCCAGTGGGTCAACCCAAACAAAACATGTGCATACCATTCTAGCATGAAAGAGCATACTATTGATGAATGCCGCACTCTGAAGGACAAGATTCAAACCCTGATTGATAGCAAAGTCATACAAGCAAAAGAAGCCGCACCAAATGTCCGCAACAATCCCCTCCTAGAACATAGGGGTGAAGGAGTAAATGTGATAGAAACTAATGAAGAATGGGATCCTAAAGGATCGATTGGGCTTTTACGGGAAGGTGATGACCCTAAACCTGTAGTCATACTCACTCCTATTGTGGTACAGATACAACCATCGATTGAAGTTGAAGTAGCCGCATCAGTCCCGTTTGAAATTGAAGTAGCAACACCTACGACTACACCAACTCCATTTGAAGTACAAGTATCCACACCCTTCACTGTGACGGTAGCATCCACACCACCTTTCAAGTCCAATGCCATACCTTGGGATTACATTGCGGAAGCTTGGAGAAAAGGAAAAGTAAAGATGGAAGAATCTGGTGCTGCACAAGGGATGACCAGAACTGGAAGGATCTATACACCCGGAAAACTTGGGAGGAATAAGCAAGGGATATGCTACCAAACAACCCGTCATTGAAACTGGTCCAGATGATCTCTGGAGGAAAGTACAGGCAAGAGAATACTCTGTCGTTGATCATCTGAACAAGACTCTCGCCCAGATATCCATCCTGTCGCTGTTGCAAAATTCTAAGGTGCTTAGGAATGCTCTGATGAAAGTGCTGAATGAAGCTTATGTGCCCAACAACATCACCAGTGGAGAGATGGCCAACATGGTAGGGCAAGTACTGGAAAGCCACAAGATCACCTTTCACGAAGATGAACTACCACCTGAAGGACTGAGTCACAACAGGGCACTGCACATCACAGTACAGTTTGAGGACAAATTCATCGCCAGAGTCTTAATAGATGGGGGGTCAAGTCTCAACATTTTTCCATTGACTACTCTGAAAAGGTTGGGTAAAGATTTCCATGAGATACGAGCAGGAAGTATGAATGTGAAGGCATTTGATGGGTCTCAAAGGGCCACAATTGGGGAAATTAACCTTTGCTTGCAGATGGGCCCAACTTGGTTTGATGTTGAGTTTCAGGTATTAGACATATCTTCTACGTACAACCTTTTACTGGGACGACCTTGGATACATGCCGCTGGAGCTGTCGCTTCTACACTACACCAGGCCGTGAAGTTCGAATGGAACCATCAGGAGGTAACCATTCACGGAGATGGAAGTAATCCCATTTACACCAGTCAAACTATCCTGGTTGTCGAGAATAGAAGAAAGCTGGGTGGAGAAACTTATCACCGCATCGAGCGTGTCAATGTAATTGAGAAAGATAAATGGCAGAGCAGCAAAATAGAAAGCATACTGGAATGGTCAGGGTATGAACCCGGCAAAGGGCTTTGGAAGAAACTCCAGGGCATTACCAAACCGATACAGTTGAAACGTCATGGCACAACTTTCGGGCTCGGATATCAGTATACGTGGCAAGAATATGATGATTGGTCGCCCCCATGGCATGGTCCCTATTAACCTCTCGAGCAGCCAGTGCCGCATCTAAGTCAGACCTTTCACCAGGCCGACACAATATGGGGATCTGCAGAGGAGGAAGCTTTGGCTGGACCGAGGAACCTGTTTCTAGAAGATGAGGATATGGATTGCAATGTGGTAGTTGAGGAGGAGGAGGAAGAAGGACTTACCATTCAGACCGTGGAGAAGGGAGCTATTCTAAAAAATTGGACCGCTGCACCATCCTGGGCCCGTAGAGTTCCTGGGTAGCCTGGCAATTAGCATGATTTGTTTTTAAAAGCCATTTTAAGCATTTAAGATATTTCCAGTATTTTGTTTTAAGACGCATTTTCTTTTGAAATAATTACTCGAGTCATCGGGCCGTACCTGTTTTGATGTCTTCAAGATTTAATTAATGTATTGTTATTTTAGTATTTATTATTATCTTTTACATTTTTCCTCTACAACATTATTATTACTTATCCCGATGAACCAACGACTGTGACATGTAATGAGACAACGCAACATAAGGATAGTGACTCGAAAGAAGAAGATGAGATACCTGAGGAAGTTGTAAGAGAAGTCGAGAATTTTGAGAATAAGCCTAAGTCCAACCTGGACAAAACCGAGACGGTCAACTTGGGAGATTCTGAAACCATCAAAGAAACTCACATAAGCATTCACCTATCACCGTCAGGAAAGAAAGAATACACTCGTTTCCTGAAAAAAATATGAGGATATATTTGCATGGTCATGTGATGACATGACCGGCCTGAGCACATCCATAGTAGCTCATAAGTTGCCTTCAAATCCAATGTGTTCGCCGGTGAAGCAGAAACTCAGAAAGTTCAAACCAGACATGAGCCTAAAAATCAAGGAAGAAGTCACTAAGCAGATCAAAGCCAAAGTCCTCAGGGTAGTTGAGTACCCAACCTAGTTAGCCAACATCGTACCAGTTCCAAAGAAAGATGGGAAAGTCAGGGTGTTTGTTGACTATCGGGATTTAAACAGAGTGAGTCCCAAGGACGATTTCCCATTGCCAAATATACACATTCTGATCAATAATTGCCCAAGGCATGAACTTCAATCCTTTGTAGATTTCTTCGCGGGTTATCATCAGATTTGGATGGACGAGGAAGACGCAGAGAAAACAACTTTCATTACACCATGGGGGGTGTACTGCTACAAAATGATGCCATTCGGTCTGAAAAATGCTGGGGCCACCTATATGAGGGCCATGACGACCATCTTCCATGATATGATACACAAGGAAATAGAGGTATATGTTGACGACGTCATCATCAAATCCAAGAGGGCCACAGATCAAATAGCAGACTTGAGAAAGTTCTTTGATAGGCTATGGAGGTACAATTTAAAACTAAACCCCGCAAAATGTGCATTCGGGGTTCCTGCAGGAAAATTGTTGGGATTCATTGACAGCCGCCGAGAAATCGAGTTGGACCCGTCAAAAGTTAAAGCTATCCAAGAGTTACCACCACTAAATAGCAAGAAGGACGTGACGAGCTTCCTGCAATGCCTCAATTACATCATCCGTTTCATAGCACAGTCCACAATAATATGTGAACCCATCTTCAAAATGTTGAGGAAGGATGCTGAAACCAGTTGGACTGAAGATTGTCAAAGGGCTTTTGACAAAATTAAGGAATACCTGTCCACGCCACCAGTCCTAGTCTCGCCAGAACCTGGGAGACCTTTGCTACTCTATTTGTCTGTACTAGATTCGGCTGTGTTGTGGGACAACATTGTTGGCACAAGCAAAGGTTAGTTTTGAAGTCTGACAAAGGAACTCAGGCATGAACCAGGTCCATCCCTAGTGTGCATAGAAGCGGGCAGATTCGAGCATGTGGGATGCACGTGAAAGAGATAAGCTTAAATTGGTGTATTTGATATCTCCTGATCGAAAAGGTTGCATAATTGATAAGGAGAAGGACTCCTTAATCAAAGAGAACACTATCCAAGATAGGGAAGGAGTTAGAAGTTGAAATCAACTAGAACTCTTCCACCAAGGAAGAGTTGCATTAGAACTCTAGTTATTTCTTCATCTACTAACTCTATAAATTGCGGATGTTCTCACATTACATGTGTTGAACAAAAACGCAGAATTTAAACGTGAATTGAGAGAAAAATAGCAAGGCTTTTTGCAAGCAGTTCGTGTGTGATTCAAGTGTGCAAAGCTGAAGCTACATGAACCAGATTGAAGAACCAGCTCCATAAAGAGTTTTATGTGTCTTTCTTTATTTCTAGTTCAACTGTAGTAGGTGTTTTCATATTGTACCTTTCAGCTTTATCTAGAAGAAATTGTAATAGGTACTTTGAGTATTCAAGTTAGAGTTAACTTGAAGTTTTCGCAACAGTTGAGGCTGTGTGCCACAACGGGATTAGAGGTAATCCTTAGGTTTACAAAGAGTTTTGTAAATGTTGCTTTGGCTCAGTGATTTAGTGAAATGTTGGGGAAAATCCTAGTGAGTAGTAGGTCGTGGTTTTTTCACCTTTTGAGATGGGTGTTTTTCACGTAAAAATACTTGTGTTCTTTACTTTCTACATTTATTATTTCGCAATAGTAGTAGAAGGAACACATAGAAGAACCATGTCCTTCCATAATCAGTTTAAGCGAAAAATTGGTCACCACACAAATCATCCCCGTCTTGTGTGGTATTGAAGTATAAAACATCAATTGGCATTAGAGCAGGTTATCCTTGAAGAGGCTAACACCTTAGGAACAGATCAAGATGAGCGCACCGTCTGGAAACTGGGAAGGGCAATCCACTGATAGGCCTCCACTCTTTAATGGCCAGTACTACTCTTGGTGGAAAAACAGGATGAGAGATCACATCATCGGATAAGACTATGAGCTATGGGACATTATCACTGATGGTCCCTTGGCTACCATGAAGAAGAATGCTGAAGGAGTAGACGTGCCAAAAACAAGAGTTGACTGCAATGCTGTGGACTTGAGGAAATGGGAAAAGAATGCTAAGGCCAAGAAATGGCTTGTGTGTGGACTTGGTCCAGACGAGTACAATAGAATTCAAAGTTGTACCACTGCTAAGGAAATTTGGGACACTTTGCAAGTGGCTCATGAAAGAACACCTCAAGTGAAGAGGTCCAGAGGAACACTGCTGTATTCTCAATATGAGAATTTCACCATGAAGGAAGGGGAAACCATCCAAGATATGTATACAAGGTTCACCACACTGACAAATGAACTTAAGTCTTTTGGAAGGGTTATTCTTGAAGAAGACAAAGTTGAGAAGATTTTGACAAGGGTTCTGCCAGTCTCTTGGGAAAGCAAAATCACTGCTATTCAGGAATCAAATAACATTGCCACTCTTAAGTTGGATGAGCTAATTGGAAATCTCACTGCCTATGAACTTAGAAGGCAAACCATGAAGATGGATGCACCCAAGAAGGAAAGGAGCATGGCATTCAGAATCAATGAAGGTGCTGATCTAGAGGATGATGAAATGACCATGATCACAAAGGACTTCAAGAAGTACCTAATGAGAGGAAAGGGTCCTTCAAGAAGTGGAAGCTACAGCAAACCAAGGGTTCCTAAAAAACAAACCAATGAAGGGTGTTACAAGTCTGGGAAGGCTGATCACCACATCAAAAACTGCCCTCTATGGGAAATTGAATGGAAAAAGGAAAGAGCTGAACGAAGGAAGAAGAAGAAGGAACAGGTTCAACGCAAGAAGAACAAAGGATCAACAAAGGCTATGGTTGCTGCCTGGGGAGAAAGCTCAGATGAGGACTCAGAGGGTGAAGATGGAGATGAACAAGCACTTATGTCAATTGGAGAATCCGATGAGGAATTTGAGGTAAGTATAATTCATCTCAAAGACAAAATTAAATTTTTGTCTAAAGAAAGGCTATCTGAGTTACTCCTGGATTTCATTGTTGAATCTGAGGATCTAAACAATGAAAAGGAACATCTGTCTAAGGAGTGTGTGATTTTGAAAGCTAAGTGCAAAAATCTAGAACTTAGGGCTAGTGAAAGTGATAGTAAAAATACTGAGTTAAAGAACCAGGTTCTTGAACTTGACACCACTGTGTTAGAGCTTAGATATATAAAATTTAAACCTGAAATTAGAAATAGGTAAAAAGAAAGCTAATCACATACACCTCACCTTAGACGAAAATCTAGGAAAAATGAAGGATGAGTTGTACAAAAAGAATGAGTAGATAAGAGTCCTAAAAGAAGATTTAGGTAAGGTTAAGCATGAACTAGACAAAACTTGAAAATGGAATAAGTCCTCTGATGCACTATCATGGCTACAAGAAAACCATAGTAGCAATAAGAGAGGACTTGGCTATGTGTGACGACCCGTCCCGTCGTCACGTGAGCTACCGCCCCGTTTTCCCCATTTTCTGCTTCATTATGTATTATTACAAGAGTCTCGGGTGAATGAATTGATTTGGGATTGATTTTGGATGGAAATGAGACACTTAGTCTCTTTAAGGAAGGCTTGTTTTGGAAAAGTCAATCGGATGTTGACTATTGAGTTAGAGGGCTCGGATGTGATTTCCGGTGTTTTGGTTAGCTTCGGGGATGATTTGTGACTTAGGAGTGTGATCGGAATTGAATTTGGAGGTCCGGTGTAGAATTAGGCTTGAATTGGCGAAGTTAGTATTTTGGCGAATTCCGGTTGGTAGGTGAGATTTTGATCCGGGGGTCGGAATGGAATTTCGAGAGTTGCAATAGCTTCGTTAGGTGATTTTGGATGTGTGTGCAAAATTTCAGATCATTCGGAGGTGTTTTGGTCGGGCTTTTGATCAAATGCGTATTTCGGAAGTTTTTAAGAAACTTAGGCTTGAATCCGATGTAATTTGATGGTGTTGGTGTTGTTTGTGGTGTTTTGATGATTGGATCAAGTTTGAATGATGTTTTAGGATGGGTTGGCACTTTTGGTTGAGGTCCCAGGGGCCTCGGGGTGATTTCGGATGGTCAATCGGATCAATCTTGGCTTTTGAAAGTTGCAGATTTCAGCTGGAATGTTGCAGACATTTTTGTTCTTTGCGATCGCAGGAGGACTACTGCGATCGCGTAGAAGGTTTTGGGGAGCTGTTATGATTACTCATCACGATCGCGGAATAGTTTATGTGATCGCATAGGTTGAGGAGGTTGTTCATTGCGATCGCATGAGGTGTATTGCGATCGCGTAGTGTTAAATGGACCTGAGGTCCTGAGGGGTACTTTGTTCAATGCGATCGCGGAGAAGGGTATGCGATCGCGTAGGTTTGATTGGTNACCGCAGAAGCGGTCCTGGGTGAGTTAGTAAATTCCGCAGAAGCGGAAAAATGACCGCAGAAGCGGAAAGGCCTGGTCAGAGATATTTAATTCCATCTTCGCGAATTTTTGAAAGAACTCAACATTTTCACTTCGGACTTGGAGGTTATTGTGCGATTTTGGAGAGGGAATCAAGGGACTTCATTGAGGTAAGGAATTCTGAGCCTAAAACATAAATCTAATGTGTTATTACATGAATTAAGGGTGAAAAATCAAGGAATTAGAGGTCAAGAATGGAGGTTAGGGCTTGAACTTAAGAGGAAAAAAATTTGCGGTTTGAGGGAGCATTTGAGCTCGGATTTTAGTAAATTTGATATGTATAGACTCGTGGCGAGATAAGGAATCCGGTGATGTGAATTTTCTGATTTTTCGAGAAATGGGCCCGAGGCTCGGGTTTTGCCAATTTTGTGATCGATATTTTTCGAGTCTTTTCGATTGGGTTATGTTCCCGTAGCCTATTGTAACGTATTCCTTGTGGTTTTGATCAGATTCTACGCACGAGTAGGTTGATTTGCGAGGCAAGGGAATAGCGAGCTAGGATTTTGGCCGGCTTGAGGTGAGTAATGATAGCAAATGATATCCTGAGGGTTTGAAACCCCGGATTTGCACAACGTAATGCTATATTGAGGTGAAACACGCGCTTAATGGCGAGCGCGGGGTTGCTTACTACTGGGGATTGTGACTTGGTCCGTCCCGTTTGATATTTTACCACATAATTGACTAAGCTGATTTGTTTATCATCGTTACTTGGGCTTATTGCCATGTTTTGGGCTTAATACCGATTACTCTAATCCTTCAGGGATTGTTATCACTATTTCCTCACTATTTTGATACGTTATTTGAACTCAGTCCCTATAATTATACTGTTTTGCAAACTCAGCCGCCTTAATTGAATTCTGAGATTTTAATGACATTTTCACTGCTGTATGGGGCTGAGAACTATTATTTTATTGATGCCCGAGGGGATTATGATGTTTATGGATTGAGTGAGGCTTTCAGGCCTTGAGCGTATTGTGAGGAGGCTTTCAGGCCTCGAGTGTATTGTGAGGAGGCTTTCAGGCCTCGAGTGTATTGTGAGGAGGCTTTCAGGCCTCGAGTGTATTGTGAGGAGGCTTTCAGGCCTCGAGTGTATTGTGAGGAGGCTTTCAGGCCTCGAGTAATATGTGAGGAGGCTTTCAGGCCTCGAGTGTGATGTGTGAAGGCTTTCAGGCTTTATGTTGATATAGCGCTTGGGCCGTAAGGGGCCCCTCCGGAGTCTACACACCCACAGTGAGTGCGGGTACCCATGTGATATGAGAGTGAGCCAGAGGGGCTGTTATTAGGCTGAGTGACTGATTTTGAGCCCGAGGGGCTGATACTGTTCTGAGCGATTGATGCTGAGCCGAGGGGCAGATTTCTACTCACTATTTACTTGTTGATTTACCTGATTTTAAAAGGAGATTTCATTCGACTCTTTACTGTTCCACTGTTTTACTATTTTTACTGCCAGATATAGAATTGCTTTGTGCAGCTATGTGTTTTCATGCCTTCGGTTATTACTTATTATTATTACTCACTGGGTCAGAGGACTCACATTACTCCATGCACCATGTGTGCAGATTCAGGCATAGCAGAGTCCGCACCTAAGTGCTGATTTCCTTCCAGACCAGGCAGTGATTTGGAGATACGAGGTAGCTGTTGACGTCCGCATCCCCTTGTCTCCCCTATCTTATATCACTTATGTTTTCTTCAGACTATTGTACCGGATATTACTCTTTGTAGACTTATAGCAAACTCTGTAGTAGCTCATGACTTGTGACACCCCGGTTTGGGCTGTGTCGGGATGGTTTCCTTTGTTTTTATCGCTAATTTCGCATTAATGACTATATTGAGCATGTGTTAGAATTTTTAATATTAATTAATTGCTTCAAAGGAGGTGTTGCGTTGTTCTGGCTGGCCTTGTCTTCACGAGAGGCGCAATCACGATTGGGTTGGGAATTGGGTCATGACAAGTTGGTATCAGAGCCTAGGTTACTAGGTCTCGCGAGTCATGATCTGGTTTAGTAAAGTTTCGCGGATCGGTACGGAGACGTCTGTACTTATCCTCGAGAGGCTGCAGAACCTTTAGGAAAACTCCACATTCTTGAAATTCTTGTCGTGCGAACTTGTTGATCCGAGTATTAAACTTCTCTTTGTTCTATTCTCTCACAGATGGTGAGGACACGAGATACCGGACGAGGTGGACGATCACCAGTACCACCCACTGAGGCCATCAGTGGCCGTGGACGCGGTCGTGGTCGTGGCAGATGTAGAGCAGCAGGGGCAGCACCTATGGATCCTCCAGTTGCCCCAGCTCAGGACCAGGCTCCAGCAACACCATTTCAGGCACCAGCTATGCCCATTGTGATTCCAGGTCTTCAGGAGACTCTGGCTCAGATTTTGACAGTTTGCATTGGCCTGGCTCAGCTTGTTTCAGCCACCACAGCAGCAACTACTTTGCAGGCTGGGGGAGGCAATCAGACCCCCGCTGCTCGCACACCTGAGCAGGTAGTCTAGGGATTACAGACTCCAGAGGCACCTCCAGCTCAGCCAGTTGCACCAGTACAGGAGTACAGGGTTCCAGCTATGCCCGAGGACGAGCAACGTCGTCTCGAGAGGTTTGGTAGACTCCACCCTCCGACATTCAGTGGTGCTGAGGGCGAGGATGCCCAGGGTTTTCTCGACAGATGTCAGCGGATGCTCCGTACAGCAGGGATTCTTGAGTCCAGTGGTGTGGCTTTTACTACTTTTCAGTTTACTGGGGCTGCCTTCACTTGGTGGGAGGCGTATGAGGGGCGTAGGCCGACCGGTGTAGCACCTTTGACTTGGCAGGAGTTCTCCACTCTCTTCTTGGAGAAGTATGTACCGCAGTCCCGCAGAGAGGAGCTGCGCTTGCAGTTTGAGTGGCTACGGCAGGGGGATATGACTGTGTCTTAGTATGAGATGTGGTTTTTAGAGTTGGCTCGTCATGCCGTCTGGATGGTTCCGTCGGATCGTGAGCGGATCAGGAGGTTTGTTGATGGCCTTAACTACCATATCCGTGTTCTTATGACTAGAGAGAGAGTATTGGGTGCTTCATTTGAGGAGGTGGTTGATATAGCCCGAGAGATCGAGGCGGTTCGTCGTCAGGATCGATAGGAGAGGGAGGCCAAGAGGCCTCGAGGTTCTGGCAGTTACAGTGGCGCTCCTTCGAGGGGCCAGTTTCAGTAGGGTCGGGGTCGTTCTTTTAGGCCCGCTCAGTCGGCTCGTCCCGAGTATCGCGGGACATCTTCAGGTCGTGGTCATCATGGTTCTCAGCAGAGTCAGCCTTTACTCAGCGCTCTTCCAGCACAGAGTTCATCTCGTGCCCCGTCTGCTCAGGGTTCTTCTAGGCCGAGTGCATCAGCTAGTCACTCCGGCGCGAGGGGTTCCCTTCAGTCCCATTCTCCGGCACCTGGGAGTTGTTATGAGTGCGGAGAGTTTGGGCATATGTGGAGGCAGTGTCCTCGTCGTGCTGCTAGCTCATCTCAGCAGAGGGGTCAACCCTCATCTTCTGGTCCAGTTTCTTCAGCACCCGCCCCGCCAGCTAGGGGTGAGGGTCAGGCAGCCAGGGGTCGCCCCAGAGGTGGAGGTCGATCGGGCGGTGGTCAGGCTCGCTTTTATGCTCTTCAGGGCAGGACAGATGCTATTGCTTCGGATGCTGTGATTACAGGTATTATTTCAGTCTGCCACAGGGATGCCTCAGTCTTATTTGATCCCGGTTCCACCTATTCCTATGTGTCTTCATATTTTGCTCATCATTTGGGTACGACCCGAGGGTGTCTTGCTTTACCTGTTCATGTATCTACCCCGGTGGGCGATACTGTTGTTGTAGACCATGTATACCGGTCATGTTTGGTTACTATTGGGGGTCTGGAGACCCGAGTTGATCTGTTGCTATTGAGCATGGTAGATTTTGATGTTATTTTGGGCATGGACTGGTTATCTCCGTGTCATGCTATTCTAGACTGTCATGCTAAGACAGTCACTTTGGCTATACCGGGTGTACCGAGGATCGAGTGGCGTGGTGTGACTGATTATGTTTCTAGTAGGGTGATTTCATTCTTAAAGGCCCAGCGTATGGTTGGGAAGGGTTGTCTTTCATATTTGGCGTTCGTGAGGGATGTTGGAGCCGAGACTCCTAGCATTGATTCTGTCCCAGTTGTGAGGGAGTTTCCCGATGTTTTTCCTGCAGACCTGCCGGGCATGCCACCGGACAGGGATATTGATTTTGGTATTGACCTGGTGCCGGGCACTCAGCCCATTTCAATTCCTCCATATCGTATGGCACCAGCGGAGTTGAAAGAATTGAAGGATCAGCTTCAGGAACTCCTAGATAAGGGGTTCATTCGGCCTAGTGTGTCACCGTGGGGTGCACCGGTTCTGTTTGTGAAGAAGAAGGATGGCACCATGAGAATGTGCATTGACTACAGGCAATTGAACAAAGTAACAGTGAAGAACAAGTATCCCCTGCCTCGCATTGATGATTTATTTGACCAGCTTCAGGGAGCGAGGGTGTTCTCCAAGATTGACCTCCGTTCGGGCTATCACCAGTTGAAGATCAGGGATTCGGATATTATGAAGACTGCTTTCAGGACTAGATATGGGCACTATGAGTTTCTTGTTATGTCCTTTGGGCTGACTAATGCCCCAGCAGCGTTCATGCATTTGATGAACAGTGTGTTTCGGCCGTATCTGGATTCATTTGTTATCGTTTTTATTGATGATATTCTGGTGTACTCGCGTAGCCAGGAGGAGCACGCGCAACATTTGCGAGTTGTATTGCAGAGATTGAGGGAGAAGAAGCTTTATGTGAAGTTCTCCAAGTGTGAGTTTTGGCTCAGCTCAGTAGCTTTCTTGGGGCACGTGGTGTCCAGCGAGGGTATTCAGGTCGACCCGAAGAAGATAGAGGCGGTGTAGAGTTGGCCTAGACCGACCTCAGCCACAGAGATTCGTAGTTTTCTTGGGTTGGCAGGTTATTATCGCCGGTTTGTTCAGGGATTTTCCTCTATTGCATCGCCCTTGACCAAGTTGACTCAGAAGGGTGCTCCATTTGTATGGTCGGACAAGTGCGAGGAGAGCTTTCAGAAGCTCAAGATAGCTTTGACCACAGCTCCAGTATTGGTTTTGCCATCGGCTTCAGGTTCTTATACTGTATATTGTGATGCTTCAAGAGTTGGGATCGGATGTGTACTGATGCAGGAGGGTAGAGTTATTGCTTATGCTTCTCGTCAGTTGAAGCCCCACGAGAAGAACTACCCTGTTCATGATTTGGAGTTGGCTGCTATAGTTCATGCTTTGAAGATTTGGAGGCACTACTTGTATGGAGTATCTTGTGAGGTATTCACCGATCATCGCAGTCTTCAGCATTTGTTCAAGCAAAATGATCTTAATTTGAGGCAGCGGAGGTGGCTAGAGTTACTTAAGGACTATGATATTACCATTCTGTATCACCCGGGGAAGGCCAATGTAGTGGCCGATGCTTTGAGCCGAAAGGCGGTTAGTATGGGGAGTTTGGCGTACATTCCAGTTGGGGAGAGACCCTTTGCAGTTGACGTTCAGGCTTTGGCCAATCGGATGGTGAGATTAGATATTTCGGAGCCTAGTCGGGTGTTGGCTTGTGTGGTTTCTCGGTCTTCCTTGTATGATCGCATCAGAGAGCGCCAGTATGATGATCCGCATTTGCTTGTCCTTAAGGACAGGGTTCAGCATGATGATGCCAGGGATGTGACTATTGATGATGATGGCGTGTTGAGGATGCAGGGCCGGATTTGTGTGCCCAATGTGGATGGGTTTCAGGAGTTGATATTGGAGGAGGCCCACAGCTCGCGGTATTCCATTCATGCAGGTGCCGCGAAGATGTATTAGGATTTGAGGCAGCATTATTAGTGGAGGAGGATGAAGAAGGATATTGTAGGATTTGTGGCTCGATGTCTCAACTGTCAGTAGGTAAAATATGAGCATCAGAGACCGGGTGGTGTACTTCAACGGATGATTATTAGAGGATTACTATGGATTTCGTGAGTGGTCTCCCTCAAACTTTGAAGAAGTTTGATTCGATTTGGGTGATTGTGGATCGCCTGACCAAGTCTGCGCACTTCATTCTAGTATGTACTACCTATTCTTCGGAGCGACTGGCAGGGATCTTTATTCGGGAGATTGTCCGGTTGCATGGGGTTCCAGTGTCGATTATCTCAGATAGGGGCACTCAGTTCACTTTTTAGTTCTGGAAGTCTTTTCAGCGGGAGTTGGGTACTCAGGTGGAGTTGAGCACAGCATTTCATCCTCAGACGGATGGACAGTCCGAGCGTACTATTCAGATACTGGAGGACATGTTGCGTGCCTGTGTCATTGATTTTGGGGGTTCTTGGGATGAGTTTTTGCCGCTTGCAGAGTTTGCCTACAATAACAGTTATCAGTCGAGCATTCAGATGGATCCGTATGAGGCGTTGTATGGGAGGCGGTGTAGATCTCCTGTTAGTTGGTTCGAGCCCGGAGAGGCTAGGTTATTGGGGACAGAGATGGTTCAGGATGCCTTAGAGAAGGTGAAGCTGATTCAGGAGAGGCTTCGTATAGCACAATCGCGTCAGAAGAGTTATGCAGACCGAAAGGTTCGGGATGTGTCCTATATGGTAGGTGAGAAGGTCTTGCTGAAGGTTTCGCCCATGAAGGGTGTTATGCGGTTTGGGAAGAAAGGGAAGCTGAGTCCGCGGTTCATTGGGCCTTTTGAGGTGCTTAGGAGGATTGGGGAGGTGGCTTATGAGCTTGCTTTGCCACCCAGCTTGTCGAGCATGCATCCGGTATTTCATGTGTCTATGCTCCAGAAGTATGCTGGGGACCCGTCTCATGTATTGGACTTCAGCACTGTTCAGTTGGATGATGATTTGACCTATGATGTGGAGCCAGTGGCTATCTTGGGTTGTCAGGTTCGAAAGTTGAGATCAAAGGATATAGCTTCAGTAAAGGTGCAGTGGAGAGGTCGGCCCGTGGAGGAGGCTACTTGGGAGACCAAGCGAGAGATGCGGAGCAGATATCCTCAGCTGTTGGAGACTTCAGGTATGTTTCTTGACCCGGTCGAGGACGAGCGTTTGTTTTAGTTGGGGAGGATGTGACGACCCGACCCTTCATCACGTGAGTTACCGCCCCGTTTTCCCCATTTTCTGCTTCATTATGTATTATTACAAGAGTCTCGGGTGAATGAATTGATTTGGGATATATTTTGGATGGAAATGAGACACTTAGTCTCTTTAAGGAAGGCTTATTTTGAAAAAGTCAAACGGATGTTGACTATTGAGTTAGAGGGCTCGGATGTGATTTTCGGTGTTTCGGTTAGCTTCGGGGGATGATTTGTGACTTAGGAGTGTGATCGGAATTGAATTTGGAGGTCCGGTGTAGAATTAGGCTTGAATTGGCGAAGTTAGTATTTTGGCGAATTCCGATTGGTAGGTGAGATTTTGATCCGGGGGTCGGAATGGAATTTCGAGAGTTGCAGTAGCTTCGTTAGGTGATTTTGGATGCGTGTGCAAAATTTCAGATCATTCGGAGGTGTTTTGGTCGGGCTTTTGATCAAATGCGTATTTCGGAAGTTTTTAAGAAACTTAGTCTTGAATCCGATGTAATTTGATGGTGTTGGTGTTGTTTGTGGTGTTTTGATGATTGGATCAAGTTTGAATGATATTTTAGGATGGGTTGGCACTTTTGGTTGAGGTCCGGGGGGCCTCGGGGTGATTTCGGATGGTCAATCGGACCAATCTTGGCTTTTGAAAGTTGCAGATTTCAGCCGGAATGTTGCAGACATTTTCGTTCTTTGCGATTACAGGAGGACCACCGCGATCGCGTAGAAGGTTTTGGGGAGCTGTTATGGTTACTCATGGCGATCACGGAATAGTGTATGCGATCGCATAGGTTGAGGAGGTTGTTCATTGCGATCGCATGAGGTGTATTGCAATCGCGTAGTGTTAAATGGACCTGAGGTCCTAAGGGGTACTTTGTTCAATGCGATCGCGGAGTAGGGTATGCGATCGCGTAGGTTTGATTGGTGAAGCAGTGCGATCGCAGTAAAGGGGTTGCATTGGCATAGGCCATTTTGGAGGCCTGGGGAAGTTGTGTTATGCGATCGCAGAGGCTTGGATGCGATCGCACAGAGTAAAATCTGGGCTGCAGAAGGGTTTTATTAAACATTTCATCCGCGAACCAAGTCCCATTTCCACCATTTTTGAGTAACCTTGAGAGCTTTTGACGAGGATTAAAGAGGGTTTTGACTGGGAATCGATTGGAGGTGAGTCTTATGGCCTAGAAACATCATTTAATTGTGGATTCAACACTTAAATTCATGGAAATTTGATTAAAAAGGGAAGAATTAGGGCTTGACTTTTGATATTTTTCGAGTCTTTTCGATTGGGTTATGTTCCCGTAGCCTATTGTAACGTATTCCTTGTGGTTCTGATCAAATTCTAAGCACGAGGAGGTTGATTCGCGAGGCAAGGGAATAGCGACCTAGGATTTGACCGGCTTGAGGTGAGTAATGATAGCAAATGATATCCCGAGGGTTTGAAACCCCGGGTTTGCACAACGTAGTGCTATATTGAGGTGAAGCACGCGCTTAATGGCGAGCCCGGGGTTGTTTACTACTGGGGTTTGTTACTTGGTCCGTCCCGTTTGATATTGTACCACATAATTGACTAAGCTGATTTGTTTATCATCGTTATTTGGGCTTATTGCCATGTTTTGGGCTTAATGCCGATTACTTGAATCCTTTAGGGATTGTTATCACTATTTCCTCACTATTTTGATACGTTATTTGAACTCAGTCCCTATAATTATACTGTTTTGCAAACTCAGCCGCCTTAATTGAATTCTGAGATTTTAATGACTTTTTCATTGCTGTATGGGGCTGAGAACTATTATTTTATTGATGCCCGAGGGGCTTATGATGTTTCTGGACTGAGTGAGGCTTTCAGGCCTTGAGCGTATTGTGAGGAGGCTTTCAGGCCTCGAGTGTATTGTCAGGAGGCATTCAGGCCTCGAGTGTATTGTGAGGAGGCTTTCAGGCCTCGAGTGTATTGTGAGGAGGCTTTTAGGCCTCGAGTGTATTGTGAGGAGGCTTTCAGGCCTCGGGTGTGATGTGTGAAGGCTTTCAGGCCTTATGTTGATATAGCGCTTGGGCCGTAAGGGGCCCCTCCGGAGTCTGCACACCCACAGTGAGTGCGGGTACCCATGTGATATGAGAGTGAGCCCGAGGGGCTGTTATTAGGCTGAGTGACTGATTTTGAGCCCGAGGGGCTGATACTGTTCTGAGCGATTGATGCTGAGCCGAGGGGCAGATTTCTACTCACTATTTACTTATTGATTTACCTGATTTTAAAAGGAGATTTCATTCGACTCTTTACTGTTCCACTGTTTTACTATTTTTACTGCCAGATATAGAATTGCTTTGTGCAGCTATGTGTTTTCATGCCTTCGGTTATTACTTATTATTATTACTCACTGGGTCAGAGGACTCACATTACTCCATGCACCATGTGTGCAGATTCAGGCATAGCAGAGTCCGCACCTAAGTGCTGATTTCCTTCCAGACCAGGCAGTGATTTGGAGATACGAGGTAGCTGTTGACGTCCGCATCCCCTTGTCTCCCCTATCTTATATCACTTATGTTTTCTTCAGACTATTGTACCGGATATTACTCTTTGTAGACTTATAGCAAACTCTGTAGTAGCTCATGACTTGTGACACCCCGGTTTGGGCTGTGTCGGGATGGTTTCCTTTGTTTTGATCGCTAATTCCGCATTAATGACTATATTAAGCATGTGTTAGAATTGTTAATATTAATTAATTGCTTCAAAGGAGGTGTTGCGTTGTTCTGGCTGGCCTTGTCTTCACGAGAGGCGCCATCACGACCGGGTTGGGAATTGGGTCGTGACACTATGGGACCCCTGCATCTAAGTGGGATCCCAAAAGCAAGTGCATCACACTTCCTGAGAACAAAATCTGCACACACTATGGTAAGGCTGGTCACCACAAAAGTGAATGTAATGCAAAAGAAAAGGCCAGTCAAGAACAAAACTTTTGTTCAAGGGAAAGGTAGGCTATCAGGATGGGCTAAAATGAATTTAATTCACCCTTTTGCCTATAGAAAGGGACCCAAACTAGTTTGGGTTCCTAAGACTAACCCCTAATTTCCTTTTGCGGGTCCAAGTGAAGGGGAGCAGCCAAATATGGTACATGGATAGCGGCTGCTCAAAGCATATGACAGGTAGCAAGAACCAATTCCTTTCACTTGAGGACCTCAAAGGAGGTAATGTCTCCTTTGGAAATGGGAAGAAAGGTGAGATCATTGGGGTTGGAAAGGTAGGTAAGACTGATTCTCACTCTATTGAGAATGTCTACTTGATACATGGCCTAAAATACAGCCTAATCAGTGTATCACAATTGTGTGATAGAGGTAACTTGGTAGCATTCACCTCTACTAAATGTTTTGTGATAAATCTTACCACTGACAAGGTTGTTTTGTAGGGAAAAAGAGTAAACAATATTTACATTGTAGATCTGTCCACACTTTCAAAAAATGAACTCACTTGTTTAAGTGTGTTTGATAATGATCCCCTCCTTTGGCACAAAAGACTTGGACATGCCAGTCTAAGTCAACTCAACAAACTAGTCTCCAAGGACTTGGTGATAGGACTGCCTAACATTAAGTTCAAGGAAGACAAAGTTTGTGAGGCTTGTGCAAGGGGGAAGCAGGTAAGATCCTCTTTCAAAAGCAAGAAAATGGTAAGTACCACCAGAACGATGGAACTGGTCCATATGGATCTTTGTGGACCAATGAGAACTCTGAGCAGATGTGGTAAGAGATATGTTTTGGTGCTTGTTGATGATTACTCTAGGTTTACTTGGACATTGTTTTTAACATCTAAAGATGAAGCATTTGACATGTTTACTTCTTTTGATAGAAAAACTCAGAAACAACTAGGTAATTAACTTGCATCAATTAGGTCTGATCATGGAACTGAATTTAAAAATGCTAAGTTTGCTGAATTTTGTGATGAGCATGGCATAGATCATAATGTTTCTGCTCCTAGGACTCCATAACAAAATGGAGTAGTTTAAAGAAAGTATAGGACATTAGAGGAAATGGCTAGGACTATGCTACTTGCTAGTAAATTGCCTCATAGCTTCTCGGCAGAGGCTGTGAACACTGCATGCTACATCATAAATAGTTGCATGACTAGACCTCTTGTTAAGAAGATTCCCTATGAGTCACTTAAAGGGAGAAATCTAAATATATCCCATCTTAGGGCATTTAGATGCAAGTGCTTTGTGCACAATAATGGCAAAGACTCCCTAGGTAAGTATGATCCCAGAAGTGATGAGGGAGTATTCTTCACATAGTAAAGCTTATAAGATATACAATAAAAGAACTATGTGTGTAAAAAAAATATATATGTTATTTTTTAAAACTAACATTATTTCTGAGAGGCAGGAACAAGATAATAAAGAGATTGGGCTGATAAAAAATTCAAATGGTGAAACCACAGTCCAGCCTGAAGATGCATCACAGGAAGGAACAAGTAATGGAATAGGTCCTTCCACCTAGGGCAACATGACAGGGGGAACTGAATAGAGAGGAACTGATCCTCAAACCTCGAGGGAACCTGTCCATTAACCTATTCCTCAGTAACAAAACCAGGAAGGAAAATCCAAAGAAGTCCCACTTGACTGCTGTCAAGAGAATATTGAGATACTTGAAAGGCACCACTGACCTTTGCCTTTGGTATCCAAAAGGTAGAAATTTTAACCTAGTGGGATATGATGACGCTGATTATACAGGGTTCCTTGTGGATAGGAAGAGCACCTCAGGTATGGCACACTTCCTTGGTTCATGTCTTGTGTCATGGGCTACCAAAAAGCAAAATTCAATGGCCTTATCTACTGCTGAAGCGGAGTATGTTGCTGCTGCTTCATGTTGGGCTCAATTGCTGTTGATCAAACAACCATTATTGAACTTTGGAATTGATGTTGGTTGCATCCCTATTTTTGGTGATAACACTAGTGCTATTAGTATGACAAAGAACCCGGTTCATCATAAGAGAACTAAGCACATAGATGTTAGGCACCATTTTTTGAGGGACAACTATGAGAAAGGCTTGATCACTGTGGAGTTTTATGCTACTGACAAGCAAATTGCTGGCATATTTACAAAAGCCTTAAGTAGAGATCACTTTGAGAGGAAAATGTTGGAATTAGGGATGATTAAGATCACCTATAAGGACCAGTTCAAGGTTAAACGGAAAAAAGGAAAAAAAATTGAAAAAAAATTGGTTAGAAAGTCTGTAATTGTGTATAATTAGATTAAATCTTGCTCAATCTCATACTTTCCATAGTATACTCTTGTGCCATGTGTTAAAATGACTCATTAATATCTAATGACAATTTCTCTATTTTGGCAAATTTAGACTCACACAAGAGAATTATCAGTGAAGAACCTGGTTCATCAAGATAACACGGTATGTTTTCTACACTCTACATAAGTTGAAATAACTATATTTGGATCATGAGCAGAGTCCTACCAAATACCAAACTCCTTTTGGACTTATCCGTTACAAGTGAACCAGTCCCGTTCAAAAGAGTCCCAACCGAATGGAAGTACCTAGATTCTAGGGATACACTCCAATGTCTCTTCAAAACTGAATTTCAGTTTGATTAAACTTCTAAGAGTCTGAAAAGCTGTAGTTACTCCATCAATTATTCCCCTGTATATTGATCAGCTTTAGTGTATTCCTTACTTCATCTCTCTCAAGCCGTCAAAACTCTCATTCTTCTTTTATCTTCCAAACACAATCTAATTCTCTTCTCTTCCATACCCTAGCCTAGATATGTCAAACACCTCTGAGATTCCCTTCATCACCACCGCAGAAAACCACTTCCACACCTTCTACCACTCCTTCAACCATACCAATCTCTAAGAAAAGTAGAGTAAAGATGATGACTCGTATGATTGTTGCTGAAGGAGAGCATATCAACAAAATAAACAAGAAATTGAAAGCAGGTAGGGAAGAAGAATCCTAGAAATTTGGAGATTCATTTAAGTCTGCTACTAAGGGGGAAGAAAGTAGGTCTTCCGAAACTGAACAGGTATCTTTTGATTCTAAAGTTACTCCTGAGATAATTTCTGAAGTTGCTGCAAATTTGGAGAATAGATTTGTACTGGTAGGATCTATAGTAGGTGTTGAGACTACAGAATCTGGAGAAGTTGGTGGTAAAAATAAAAAGGGAAACGAAAAGGAGATCAAGGGTGCTAGGAGTACTGTGAGGGGAAAGGGTACAAGAGTGGTTGATTCTTCACCCACTCCTGTTGGTCTAACAAAAGAAACTGGTGCAATGGTTGTATGGGGAGAGGAATTTACTGAAATAGAAGAGAGCGTGAGCAAAACAGGGGGAAGCGGGTCTGGCGAAGCTGCTGAGAGGTTGGTTCAATTTGGGAAAAAATATAGATGAACCTATTCCATCTGAATAGAAAACCCTCGCGGACCTACTCATAGGGTTATAAATGGCTTCAAGACTCATACCATTCCCTATGGTTTCATTCTCACAACTGTGCTTGCACATTTCAAGGTACCTATGAAAAAGTGGGAGGTTAGTACAAGCAAGGATCATTTTGGGCTTAATACTCTGCTTGCTTGCGATTATGAAGTCAATGTCATTCTTAATGAACCTTGTTCATCTAAAAAGACACCTATCAATAGCAAAGTCAGAGTCTTGGTATAGGAGAGTGAGGCAAAGGATATTGAGATAGCAAGGCTGAAGACACGATTGGTTGAGGTAGAATCTGAGAGAGATGTTCTCAGAACTAAACTTGCAAGGGAAAAGGAGAAGAATGATGGAATTCTTCAAGATATGCTGAAACTTCTCCAAGCAAATAACCCTGCCCCTACCTCTTCCAAGCCTTAAATCCTAGCCCAGTGTAGATCAACCAGTGACCCAATTCGAGACTTTTTGTTTCTTTTGCTCATATTTTCAGTATTTTTATTTCATCTTATGCTTTGTGGTAGAATCTTATCAATCATCAATGAAATTCACTGTTTTTGCTCTAACCGTTTGTTTATATTTCTTTGATGGTTGAAATTCTTAGCTTGATCTATGATGATTAATCCATTTTTGCATTTGTAGTTGCCTCAGTGGCCATGAGTAAGTTTTAAAATCTAGTTATCTCACATTTTTATGCAACTTTTCGATGATGCCAAAAGGGGGAAAATAAGTAGGTTGTGCTTTATACAAGTGATGTTTAGCTTTGAACAAGTGATGTTTTTAACCTAATGAACCTGGTCCTTGATGATAAGTGATAAAAAGGAAAAATGTTTCTAACATTGTGTTGATGTTGAGCTAAGTTTAAACAGGGCCTAAGCGTATGAAAAGCACAGAGTTTGTCATCATCAAAAAGGGGGAATTTGTTGGCCCAAGTAAAGGTTAGTTTTGAAGACTGACAAAGGAACTCAGGCATGAACCAGGTCCATCCCTCCAGGTCCATCCCTTGTGTGCATAGAAACGGGCAGATTCGAGCATGTGGGATGCACGTGAAGGAGATAAGCTTAAATTGGTGTATTTGATATCTCCTGATCGAAAAGGTTGCATAATTGATAAGGAGAAGGACTTCTTAATCAAAGAGAACACTATCCAAGATAGGGAAGGAGTTAGAAGTTGAAATCAACTAGAACTCTTCCACCAAGGAAGAATTGCATCAGAACTCTAGTTATTTCTTCATCTACTAACTCTATAAATTGCAGGATGTTCTCACATTACATGTGTTGCACAAAAATGCAGAAGTTAAACGTGAATTGAGAGCAAAATAGCAAGGCTTTTTGCAAGCATTTCGTGTGTGATTCAAGTGTGCAAACCTGAAGCTACATGAACCAGATTGAAGAACCAACTCCATAAAGAGTTTTATGTGTCTTTCTTTATTTCTAGTTCAATTGTAGTAGGTGTTTTCGTATTGTACCTTTCGGCTTCATCTAGAAGCAATTGTAATTGGTACTTTGAGTATTCAAGTTAGAGTTAACTTGAAGTTGTCGCAATAGTTGAGGTTGTGTGCCACAACGGGATTAGAGGTAATCCTTAGGTTTACAAAGAGTTTTGTAAATGATGTCTTGGCTCAGTGATTTAGTGAAGTGTTGGGGAAAATCCTACTGAGTAGTAGGTCGTGGTTTTTTCACCTTTTGAGCCGGGTGTTTTCCACATAAAAATACTTGTGTTCTTTACTTTCTACATTTATTATTCCACAACAGTAGTAGAAGGAACACATAGAAGAACCAGGTCCTTCCATAATCAGTTTAAGTGAAAAATTGGTCACCACACAAATCACCCCCCTCTTGTGTGGTATTGAAGTATAAAACATCAAACATGATGAGACAGGAAGAAAGGAGCAAGCCATATATTACTTGAGTAAGAAGTTCACACCTTATGAAGCACGATATTCTCTGCTAGAACGCACTTGCTGTGCTTTGACATGGACAGCTTAGAAATTGAGGCATTACTTCTGTGCCTATAGCACATACCTCATATCAAGGATGGATCCTCTGAAATACATCTTTCAGAAGCCTATGCCTACCGGGAAGTTAGCCAAGTGGAAAATATTGCTAAGTGAGTTTGATATCATCTATGTAACTCAGAAGGCAGTCAAAGGACAAGCGTTGGCAGACCATCTTGCCGAAAATCCTGTAGGAGGAGAATACGAACCACTAAAAACATATTTTCCTGACGAAGAAGTGTCATTCGTAGGAGAGGACATTGCTAAAGCCTACGACAGTTGGAGAATATTTTTCGACGGAGCTGCAAACTTCAAAGGAGTGGGTATTGGGGAAGTTTGGTGTCAGAGACAGGTCAACACTATCCGGTATCCGCAAAGCTTAGGTTTCCATGCACCAGCAACATGGCAAAATATGAGGCTTGCATCATGGGGCTCAATTTGGCCATCGACATGAATATACAAGAGTTGCTGGTAATTGGTGATTCGGATCTTCTGGTACATCAGGTTCAAGGATAATGGGCTACGAAAAACACCAAGATACTACCATACTTGTATTATGTGCAAGAACGGATGAAGAGGTTCACGGAGATAGAATTCAAACATGTTCCAAGAATCCAGAACGAGTTCGCAGACGCACTGGCTACTTTGTCGTCCATGATACAACATCCAGATAAGAATTTCATCGATCCCATTCCAGTAAGGATCCATTGTCAGCCAGCTTATTATTCTCACATTGAAGAAGAAACGTACAGAAACCCATGGTTCCACGACATCAAGGAATATTTGGCAAAAGGAGAATACCCGGAGCAGGCAAACCATACTCAGAAACGTACATTGCGTAGACTGTCCAATCATTTCTTTCAAAGCAGAGGAATTTTGTATAGGAAAACACCTGATCTAGGACTACTAAGGTGTGTTGACGCCAAAGAATTTTCCAAATTGCTCGAGGAAATACATACCGGAACCTGTGGACCACATATGAACGGTTTTGTTCTAGCCAAGAAAATACTCAGAGCTGGATATTATTGGATGACTATGGAAACAGATTGCATTCGGTATGTCCAGAAATTCCACTAATGCCAGGTACATGCAGACATGATAAGGGTACCACCAAATGAGCTCAATGCAACAAGTGAACCTTGGCCTTTTGCCGCTTGGGGAATGGATAACATCGGTCCGATCGAGCCCACTACTTTAAAGTACTTCACAAAATGGGTAGAGGCCGCATCTTACAAAGCGGTAACCAAGAAAGTCGTCGTAGATTTTGTCAGGGATCGTATTGTTTGTCGATTCGGGGTTCCCGAGTCCATCATCACTGATAATGCCGCCAATCTCAACAGTGATCTAATGAAAGCCATGTGTGAAACTTTCAAAATCAAGCACAAAAATTCCACAACATACATGCCTCAAAGGAACGGAGCCGTTGAAGCTGCCAACAAGAACATCAAGAAGATACTAAGGAAAATGGTAGAAAATCACAAGCAATGGCACGAGAAGTTACCATTTTCCTTATTGGGGTACTGCACCACAGTCCGCACATCAACCAGGGCAACTCCCTATTTGCTAGTTTACGGTACCGAAGTTGTCATTCCCGTCGAGGTAGAAATTCCTTCTTTAAGGATCATACAAGAAGCCGAACTCAGTGATGCAGAGTGGATAAGGAGCCGCTACGAGCAACTGGCCCTCATAGATGGAAAAAGGATGAATTCAATATGTCATGGTCAGCTTTATCAGAACAGAATGTCCAGAGCCTTCAACAAAAGGGTCAGACCAAGACAATTCACACCGGGGCAGCTGGTACTGAAGCAAATATTCCCACATCAAGATGAAGCCAAAGGAAAGTTTTCACCCAATTGGTAAAGGCCCTACATGGTTCACAGGGTACTAACAGGAGGAGTACTCATACTTGCAGAAATGGACGGAGAAGTTTGGCCAAAACCTATCAATTCAGACGCAGTCAAGAGATACTATGTTTAGATTGTTTACATTTCTTCATCTAATGTAACTGAACTACGCTTGACCTGATTCCCGTTTAAGAGGGGATACGTAGGCAGCCCTGTGGGTTTGATCACATCTTAATTAAATCTTCATTTCCCCCAGAACCAGAAATTGGGCAGAATTTTGAGGAGGACCCTCAAAATTTCGGAGCAAGTCCGGCCGACGTCATCATATGTAAGACAGTCAGAAAATCGGTTAAGTAAGTGGGGCAGAATTTTGAGGAGGACCCTCGAAATTCCGGAACAAATCCAACAAGCTTCTTCACATGTAGAACGGTCGAAGGATCACTCACTAAACTGGGGCAGAATTTCGAGGAGGACCCTCAAAATTCTAACACAAAGAAAGCCGCAATGTCTCTAAAAGTGTCACAGTCATTAGTTTATCTAATTTACTTGATATTATATACCAGTATGTTTTCTAAAATGATTCTATTTCTTCAATAAGTGCATATTTTTCAAAAACTTTGTTTCTATGGCAGCCAGGCGTTACTAGGGGCAACTCAAACAGGATTTCCAGAGCGAAGCAAAGCAAAACAAGCTGACATAAGGCATGAACCAACCTCCCCTAAAAAACTCACGATTTTTCTTTGGATGCAGGAACAATGAACACGACAGGAGCATCCGCAAGTATACACATACCAAAATAACTGTCTTCATAACGGCGAGGCCGCTAAACACAAATATATCTCCAGCTAAGAAATATTCTGCACCTACTCACTATTTGTCCATTTGCCCGAGACTAAGTCCTGTCTCAAATCTTGTATGAGGCTAAGCCCTGCCTCCCTATTTGCATAAGGCTAAGCATTGCCTTCTCCTTCTATGAGGCTAAGCCCTGTCTCAAATCTTGCATGAGGCTAAGCCCTGCCTCCCTATTTGCATAAGGCTAAGCATTGCCTTCTTCTTGCATGAGACTAAGCCTTGTCTCTAATCTTGCATGAGGCTAAGCCCTGCCTCCCTATCTGCATAAGTCTAAGCATTGCATTCTCTTTGCATGAGACTAAGCCCTGTCTCAATTCTTGCATGAGGCTAAGCCCTGCCTCCCTACCTGCATAAGGCTAAACATTGCCTTCTCTTTGCATGAGACTAAGCTCTGTCTCGATCCCTGCATGAGGCTAAGCCCTGCTTCCCCATTTGCATAAGGCTATGCAGTGCCTTCTCATGAGACTAAGCATTGTCTCCCTTTGCATAAATGTTGCTCTATTCTAAACCTTGCATTATCCTATTCTCCCGGGGCTAAGCTCTGCCCCCAAACTCTGCACAAGACTAAGCTCTGTCTTGTTGCCTATAGCATCATGTCTCTGCACTCCATGGGCTGATGTATAGCCAACTTGTCCAAAGGCGTCATAGTCCGAAGGCATCATTCTCATAGCCTGTTGACACCATGTCATGGCTTGAGGATCTCTCAATACTGCACATCATTATTCAAATGCGTCATGGTTCAGAGGCACCATTCTCATGGCCCGAGAACATCATTTCATGGCCTGCGAATCCCTTCTCTAATGATTCATGGCCCGGGACGTCATGGTCTGAGGACGTCATCTGCACTGTCCAAAGACAACCTTCATGGTCCAAAGGGAATTTGTATCATGTTTAAATTCTCGCAGTAGTCTATATACTTGCATGCATCGTGTTTTAAGTTTTTCAGGTAATTCAGGAAGTAACTGTTCCTCAAATAGGAGCAACCTTCGCTCCGGTTTCCGCTCATACCATTTATACCTTGCCATTATTCCAAACGTAACCGACTCCCTCAATTACTCGCCTTTACTCTATGACCGTTCAGATACCTCCCTTGTGATACATCCGTCACGCTTTAGATCCATATTCATAACTCCGCATAAACCCGATACTATCCTTCCCAAAAGGAACCCTTTCCAAACATACGACCATTCCTATAACAATTCCATCGGTTTCATTCATCGTTGGGTCCAGAACTACACACAGCCTGATTCTTGTAAAACCAGGGATATGTAGGCAGCTGAGAGACCAGGGTGCGGCCTATATTTTTCAAAACACCCCATTTGGTCAAAATCGATCATCATTTCTTTACCCGGTAACTCTTTCATCCTTCCCGGGTAATGAGGGGCAGCTGTTGATACCCAATTTTTCCCTCATATATTTTGAATATGCATATATATTTTCAAAATAGTGCACATGCATTATTATAAGATTTACAAACACGCACAAGTATTTTTATAATTTTTCTATAATTTTAAAGGCTTTAAATCTATTTATTTCTGCATTTTTTATTATACAAATATCCAATAATTATCTCTCATATTATTTTTATGATGATTTAATCATCTAAATTTATCATTTATGCCTATATAGTGCTTAAATATTTTAATTGCATTTTTTAGAATTACATTTGCATTTTTAAGGCTAGAATTGCATATTTTGCAATAATAGCCCATATATATGCATAATTACATTATCTATACAGAAAATGACTCTTTATATTTTTATAATGTTAAGTAATTATTTTAAATCATTTTCATGCATAAATGACATTTTTATTATTTATTAATTTTTTTTATAAATTATTTTACTAATTTAATTGGGTATTTAAAATCTTGCCCCTAAAAAACCAAATTTCGGACCTAGCCTAACCCAATTACCCCAGCCCTATACATTAACTAGCCCAATACCCCATACCCGTCCAACCCAGACCCAAACCCCTCCAAATTAACCTGCCCGGCGATAATCTCCAATCCCAACCGTTGATCTCAGAAGATCAACGACTCCCAATCACCCACACCCTTCTAATTAACCAACACCCCTAACCCTAATTCATTTGACACCACCCGCCGTCATTGAATCCTCGTCTCTTCCCTTTTCCCTCTCAAACCCTAACCCGTCGTCACCATTACCCCGTGATTCCTATCCAGAAATGAAATCATTCTCTAATTCCTTACCGTACCTGGTCTTACCCCTTTACCAACCACTCGTTTTTTATATTACTTGACTTATTTGCCTCAAATGGCAAGTTCATCTCGAGGGATTCAAACTAGATCTGGTTCAAAATCTCTTATATTTTGGTTGTTTCCGTCTGTGTTCATCTTAACCTCTGTGAGTACGAATATTTTTGTATCTTTCAGTTAGGGTTTCAGATTTTGATTCAGACCAGATTTGGTCCTATTTCTGTTTGTTTTATGTTATTCTCCATCAATATTTGCTCTATTACTCACAAATCCGTCTATTTTAGTTGAATCTTTTTACTTACCCTAAAATTAGGGTTTAGATCTTTCCAGATCTGAAATGATTTTTATTATTTTTCCTTTAATACTTCGGTATCTCTATCTCTGTGTTTTATAGTTTCTCTACTATTTCTGACCGATCTTATTTACCCTAAAATTAGTGTTTGATTTTCAAAGACGAACCAAATCTGTTGTTTCATCTCTGTGTATCTATTACGGTTTCCTTTGTTACTTCTGAATGATTCCACTTACCCTAATTGTTTCCGTCCATATGTCTTTGTATTTCTGCTTATTTTTCTAGAGTTTCAATTATTTAATTATTTCTCTTAATGTTTCTGTCTATTTTTCCTTAACTCTGGCGTTAATTGCTGACTAATTAGAGTTTTTTAAATCTTTACTGAGATTTCAGTCTTTTCTTTCTTGTATGGTACTGATATTTCCTTATTTTGTTCGATTTACATGTTCTCATTATTTCCTTACCTTATTTGATCCGACATTTTTTGAATATTGAATGATTCTGTATAATGCCTTCCTTAATTTAAGTAATATCTGCCTGATTTTATGCTATTATGTTCTGTTAATTGATTGAAGCCGACTTTGATTGATTTTAGAGTTATTCCCATTCCTTATTTGTGTAAGACTGATTCATTACCTTATTTATCTACCTAGTTGAGTACTATTTAAACCCCTCTCCCCTTTCCCCTTAGAACAAGACTCGAACTCTCTAATTCTCACTAAAAAACTTAAGTTCTCTCTTGCTCTCTTGTTCTGATTTCTGTGCTAAGTGTCTCTTGATTTTGGCCGGCTTAAAGCCAAGGCCAAAATTATTCTGGAACCTCATTGCTGTGGTATACCTACTTGCTTTCTCACTTAACTGGTATTCCCCAACCTTTGCAATTTCATTCTCTATGCTTTGCTTGACTAGTCTATTTCGATTCTCAGCATGATTCTGTCCTTCACATGATTATGTGATTCCATTTGGTAACACTGTTAACTTAGGATTAAGTTATTTAAAGTAATATGAATCTTCTTGTAGGTTAGCCTAAGGTTCAATCTGTTTCATGCATTGCTGTTAATTCTGCACCTATTTTGGACTTTGCACATTACAAACATGTAATCAGTTAGCTTGTTTCTTAACTCATATGTCTTGTTCGTTTAAATCAAATGTTTTTGGCTAATTGCTGCTGTAATTAAACCATGACTGTTTTGAATACTAGCATGAGTATTAGCTTTATCAGATTTCAACCTGTTTGAACTATATGCTGAAAATGAACCTTGTTTGCTTCCTGGTGTAGTTTTGCCTGCAACTCTGTGTTCTGAACTTTCCTTATTCTGAAATTGGACTATTTCAAAACCTGCCCTTTTATGTATTGAACCCCTACTCTTAGTCCCTTAGGTTCTCAACCACCCCAGTGTGAGCACTGCCTAGGGTCCTTGAGACTCCTTTGAACTCTGACACACTGGGGGGCTAGTTTTCCAATCTTTTATGAACTATCTTCTGAATGTGGTTTTGGTGTGAGCATTGCCCGGGGTCCCTGAGGCCCTTGGGAACTTTGACACACTGGAAGCCTGGTTCTAATGTGCTGTGGATGCATCACTGCTATGCTTCAAAGCTGTTACATCCCGTACTTTAATATTATGATTAGTCATAGTAATCCATATGAGCTTGAAGATATTAAGACCATTTATGAGATTATAGAGGATTTGTGACTATGTTATTAGAAGACCCTGTAAGTTTACAACCCAGATACCGTTAGATATTATGTTAGTGTGGTATTTTCTTCTAAGTGGAGTATTTTTAGTAAAAGTTTTATAAGTATAACTTTGGATAGTTACCATTATTACTATTTTCGAATATGGTAAATTATACATATAATATAAGAATAGTTTATGAGATTTTATTTATTGTAAAGATATGAATTATTTTTTTTTTCACAAGAAAAGAAGATCATCTTTTTACCATTTTAAGAATTAAGCCTATGAAAATTTGTATTCTTTATATGAGATTGGAAAAATTAGAAGTTTAGAAAATATACTTATTTTTACATAGATGTTTTAGTGAAATAATAGTGTATGTATTCATTTTATATGGTACCACATAACCATGATAGTAGGATATATAAAGTGTATTAAAGTGAGTATTATATTAAGTAATTTGATATAAGTCTTAATTATGCGGATAATTAGGTAATTATTGATCTTAGTAGGAGATTAACTAATTAATTATGCTAGTTAAGAAAATTAGATAAGCCTAAAGGCTTCCCAACGTGGCAGCCATACAATACCTATTAGGTAATTCTTATATTAATTTGCAAGGTGGCAAAAGTTATCTTTATCTCATCTGATTGAGAAACGTTATCAAGAAGGAAAAAGGTTACATTTAAGAATATAGGGTAATTAAGGCTCTCCCATAGCTGATAGAGATGTATATTTTTAATTAATGTCTAATGTTATAACTTTATAGTTTAAAAAGTAGCAACATTCCAGTTTTTTGTGTACATATTCCTTGTCCATTTTGCTCTTTGTGAATATTTGATTCTCTTAATAATTCTGGTGAAACTTTTAAGATTGTATTATCACTTGAGAAAGCATTTTGCAAGGGACTAGCTGATGAATTTGGGAGTATGGTTGACCATGTTGTTATCATAATAGATGGTGTACTGTATGAGAATATGAAGTTGCCGATGTTTTGGCTTACTAGAAAAAAATATTTTGGGATTTAGAGCTTAACCGTGAGGTAGCTGCTTTGAGGACATTACAAACCCGTGTTCTCTTGATTGTATTAGTTGGACCTCCCTTTGAGACATATATTCAATACTTAATTCTAGCAGAAGAAATTGATGCAGTGCAATAACCCTCATCACAATAGGAACCACTATTATGGTAGACTTCCCTGAAGAATTTTTGCACTGTGTTTCTATTCCCTGGGTGTATTATTCAAGTAAGTATATAGGATATTGGCCAGGATAACTGTAGTAAAGAGTGGAAAATGAATGATGATGTAGAGTGGAAATGAATGATAGTAAAGAGTAGATATGAATGATGTCCACCAGTACTTATGGGAGAATGCTGTATGGGCATTATATTTATGAATGCTTTTGTTGAGCGGATTTTCTAGTTTAGTTGTTTATGAAGAAAATCAGCAGTAGTGAGTATACCTATCATAAGTGTTGCACTTGATGAATGACAGTCTGCTCGGCAGTGGTATGCTGTAAACATAGTGATGATCTAAAAAGTGTGTAACTATGATATCCAAGTCCAGAAGAATATATGCACTGTCTTCGAATAGTTCGAGGAGAGGGATTGTCAAGAAAATCGACTCAGGTATGTTAAGGCTAATCCTTCTTTCTTTTGGCATGATCTAAGTAACGATACGTAAACTTATGTTGTTCCATAAGTAATTCTACTCTTACTTGTTAAGGATGTCTACGTTATTCATTCTTGTAAAAGTGATACTCAACAAATTCCGCACCTGCGACCTCTTGTACGCAGATGTGGTACCGCTTCTGCGATGCCAGGGCCGCATCTGCGACCAATTCCAATTTTGCCTCAGACTGCACCTGCGATCCTCCAAACACTTCTGCGGTGCCGCACCTACGGTCCCATACATGCAGGTGCGGTTATGACAGGTTCAGCCAACTTAAGATTTCTCCTAAGTCCAATTCAACTTCCGTTAAGCACCCGAAACTCACCCGAGGCCCCCGGGACCTCAACCAAACATGCCAACCAATCCTAAAACATCATACGAACTTATTCCAACTCTCGAATCGCATCAAACAACGCTAAAACCACAAATCACTCTCCAATCCAAGCCTAAGGATTTCCAAAACATCCAATTTCCTCTTTCGATGAAAAAGCCTATCAAACCTAGTCCGAATTACCTGAAATTTAGCACACACGTCCCAAATGACACAACGAACCTACTCCAACTTCTGGAATTCCATTCCGACTCCGATATCAAAATCTCACTATCGAACCGGAAACTTCAAAAACTCGACTTTCGGCATTTCAAGCCTAGTTAAGCTACGGACCTCCAAAACACAATCCGAACACACCCCTAAGCCCGAAATCACCCAACGGAGCTAACGGAACCAACGTAATTCCATTCCAAGGCCGTCTTTACACTGCTCCGACTCTGGTCCAAATTCTAAAGCTTAAACTCTCATTTAGGGACTAAGTGTCCCAAAACTCTCCGAAACTCCAAACGAAACCTCCCGGCAACTCAAAATAGTAGAAATAAACACGGGGAAAGCAGTTAATAGGGAATCGGGGCGTTAATTCTTAAAACGGCCGGTCGGGTTGTTACATGTCGAAACCTGATTTCGCGAGAAAAAAAGGGGCGCGGCACGATATGTCCATAGGACCTCGAGCAGAATTTCTTTCCACTTTTGTTTTGGGTCGGTCAACCTTTTATTTAGGTTCTGCAATATGGTTTTGTTTGTTGAATCCACTTGACCGTTCACGCTCGGGTGATAAATGGTCGATACTTTTTTTTTTTTTGATTTTGTGATCTTTGAAGAGCTTATTGAATTTTGGTGCCGATGAATTGTCTCCCGTTGTCACATGTGATTTCGGTCGGTATCTTGAATCGGCATATTATATGAACCCAAATGAATTCGATAACCTCTTTTTCTCTAACTTTCTCAAACGTCTTTGATTTAACCCACTTGGAGTAGTAATCGGTCATGAGTAAGATGTACTGGGCCTTACCGGGTGCCCATGGTAAAGGACCTACAATGTCCATTCCCCACTTCATGAAAGACCAAGGAGAGAGGATCGGGTGAAGGAACTCCCCCGGTTGGTAGATCATCGGGGCATGCCTTTGGTATTCGTCACATTTTGAACAAAGTCCTTTTGCGTCCTTCTCCATCTCGTTCCAATAATACCCGACCCTGATCGATTTTCGAACCAACGTATCCGCTCCCAAGTGGTTTCCGCAAATCCCCTCATGGATTTCCCTCATCACGTAATTGGTCTCCTAAGGACCCAATCTTCTTTCTTATGGCCCGAAATCGACCTTCGATGCAGTTGGCCTTCAACCAAGCAAAACCTGGCAGCATTAGTTCGAAGGGCCCTCAATTCCTTAGGATCCGATAGTAGTTTCCCCTTTTGAAGGTAGTCCGCCTATTTGTTTCTCCAATCCTAAGTCAAAATTGTTGAGTTTACCTTGACATGACCATCCTCTATCACTGAGCTCATTTTTCGGAGTTAAATTCTTCGGAGTCCACTGACGATCCTAAATTAGCCAATGCATCGGCCTCATTGTTCTGATCTCGGGGTACATGTTGTAGCATCAATTCTTTGAACCAATGTAACATTGTTTGCAATTTATCCAAATACCTCCACATCTAGTCTTCTTTGAATTTGAATATTCCGTTGTCTTGATTAACAACGAGGAGGGAATCGTACTTGTCCTCGATTACCCCGGCCCCTGGCTTTTAGCCAATTCCAGACCTGCAATAATAGCTTCATATTCGCCTTCATTGTTAGTCAATTTCACGGTTCTGATTGCCTTATTATGCAACCTGTGGGGGGTTTCAGTATAATACGCAACCCAGACCCTTTTTCATTGGAAGCACCATCCGTGAATAGGGTCCAGACCCTCAATCTAGCCCCTGATGCAAGTAAAAATTCTTTGTCGACCTCGGGGATCGTGGTTGTTGTGAAATCGGCCACGAAGTCTGCCAATACTTGAGAATTTATAATTGTTCAGGGTTTGTATTAAATATCGTACTCGCTAATCTCTACGGCCCATTTTTCCAGTCGACCTGAACTCGCCCATTTTTCCAGTCGACCGAAGAGTTCAGGTTTATGCATAACATTCCTTAACGGGTACGAGGTCACGACTCATATAGGGTGACATTGAAAATATGATTTTAGTTTCCTAGATGCGCTTAACAAGTCAAGCACTAATTTTTCTAGGTGTGGATACCTTGTTTCGGCATCACCTAAGGTTCTACTAACATAATATAAACAAAATTGCATACCTTCTTCTTCTCGAACCAGGACAGACTTACCGCTACCTCGGACACCGCCAAGTAAAGGTAAAGCTGCTCGATCGCCTTCGGGGTGTGCAACAAGTAGGAATCGATAAGTATTGTTTAAGTTCTTCCAAAGCCTTTTGGCACTCCGGGGTCCGAGCGAAGTCACTCATTTTCTTTAGTTTTTTATCCGATAACCTAGAAATTAATCGGCCTAATGCGGGTGTTTACCCGGTCAGCCTCTGCACTACCTTGACGGACCACGGTGATATCTTCTATGGCCTTTATCTTATCCGGGTTGATCTTTATTCATCGTTTAGATACCATGCAGCCAAGGAACTTTCCCGAGCCGACTCCGAAGGCACATTTCTTGGAGTTCAATTTCATATTATATTCCCTCAATATGTCGAACATTTCCTGCAAATATTTCAAATGGTCCTCTGCTCGTAGGGACTTGACTAACATAGACCTCCATTGATTTTCCTATTTGTTCTTCGAACATTCAGTTGACTAGGTGTTGATACGTGGCACCGATATTTTTAACCCAAATGGCATAGTGTTATAACAATAATTGCCGAACTTGGTTATAAAAGAAGTTTTCTGTTGGTCCCCCTGGTCCATCCATATTCGGTTGTACTCGAAATAGGCATTGAGAAAGCTCAACGTCTCGTGCCCTACCGTCGCACCGATCATTCGGTCAATGTTAGGCAAAGGAAATGAGTCCTATGGACATGCCATATTTAGATCCTTATAATCTACACACATTCTAAGTTTGTTTTCGTTTTATGTACGACGACTACGTTAGCTAGCCAATCGGGGTACTTAACTTCCTAAATGGAACCTATTTTTAAGAGTTTAGATACCTCGTCTTTTATGAATGTATTCTTTACTTCGGACTGTGGCCTCATCTTGTATTTTATCGGGTGGAAGTTCGGGTCCAAACTCAATTTATGAGTTGATATCTCTGGTGGAATTTCTGTCATATCTAAGTGGGACCAGGCAAGGAAATAAACATTAACTTTATGAGAATCAATGAGTTTTTTCCTAAGCAGGGGGTTAGCCCCGTGCCCAGGTATACCTTTCTATCATCAGGTGCAACGAAGGATCTCGGGACCCCGAAATCATCTTCTTCATTGATTAGATGCTCCTTCTATTTTTCTAGCTCAATTGAGGTCGAGACCTGTGATTGCTATTTGGTGCCTTTCTCTTTGATTATTCCCTTATCTTTTGATGTTGTCACCGCAGGTGCTAGGATCACTTCTTCGACGGTGAACATCTCTTTTGTGGCCGGTTGTTCCCCATTGACCGTTTTGATCCCACCTGGAGTTGGAAATTTCAACGCTCGGTGCAAGGTCAATGGTACTGCCCTCATGCTATGAACCCACGGTCCTCTAAACAAGGCATTGTACCTCATATTTCCCTCAATTACATAGATTTTCGCTTGTTGAGTGGTCTCGGCCATGTTGACCGGTAGGGTGATTTCACCCTTTGTTGTCTCTTACGCCATATTGAATCTGTTGAGTACTCGAACTGCCGGTACGATCTGGTCCAACAGCCCCAGTTGTTTCACGACTCTCCATCGCATGATGTTGGCCGAGCTACCTGGATCAATTAACACACGTTTAACTCGAGACTTATTAATGAGTACAAATACCAATGCATCATTGTGAGTTTAAATAATTCCCTCAATGTCCTCGTCACTAAACGAGATGGATCCTTCCAGAATATAATCTCGAGTTCATTTTTCTCTTGTGATAGAAACTTTGGTGCATTTTATCATTGGTCCTTTTGGAACGTCAACTCCTCCGATAATCATGTTAATTACATGTTGAGGTTCTTCTTGCTCGATCTTCTTGTTGGCATCCCTGTTATTGAAATGGTTTTTGGCCCGCTAACGTAGGAATTCTTGAAGGTGCCCGTTGTTGAACAAACGGGCCACTTCTTCCCTTAACCGCTGAAAATCCTCGATTCTATGACTGTGAGTACCGTGATATTTGCATGATCGCTCTACGCCGGGTCGGACTGTAGTGGCCTCGACCATTTGGTCTCCTTTAGGCGACTGATGGCTGACACTATACTTGCTGCATCCAAGTTGATGTTATATTCTATTAGCCTCGGGGTGTCTCTAACTTCGGGTGATATGTCAAAACCGTTTCTATTCACTAACCCTTGATTGATCAGACCCTGATCATTTCTTCTGTCGTTCCTGGTCGGATAGCGACCAGGTCCGTTTCCCCTTCTGTCTGAGTTGTAAGGCTAGTATCGGTCTCAAGGTGGCCTTGATTCCTGATCCACTATTCTTTTAGACCTATCATTCGCACTATTGGGATAGACCGACCCCGAGGGAGTTCTTAATTAGTCATCCTCAACTCTAATCTTTAACTGATACCTGTTGTGGACATCGACCCAAGTGACCGCTGAGCAGTTTACCAAATTTTTCTTCAGTTGTTGAGACGCAACTGAACTTTGGGGGTTGATCCCCTGAGTAAATTCCTGAACGACCCAATCGTTTGCAGCCCGGGGCAAATACATTCGTTTCATCTGGAGTCTCGACACGAATTCCCTAAGCATCTCTTTGTCGCATTGCTTGACTTTGAACAGATCCGATCTCCCCGTCTCGACTTTCATAACGCCGGCATGAGCTTTAACAAATGCATATTAAAGCATAGAAGATAGATTAATAGAGTTTGGAGGCGAGTTGTGATACCATATCATTGCTCCCGGTGACAAGGTTTTCCCAAACTTCTTCAATAGTACCAACTCGATCTCGTCATCCTCAAGGCATGTGTAAGAGGTCACAAGCTCGTTTGGATCTGTTTTCCCGTTGTATTTGGGAATATCAGGCATTCAGAACCTTTCCAGAATTGCCTTTGGTGTCGTGCTCGGGGGAAAGGCTTCTGAATGAACGTTTTAGAATCTGGCCCTTTCAATATCGGTGATGCTCTCGGGATCTGATTGACCCTTGAGTTGTAGGTTTTCACTGTCTTGTGTTCGCCTCTATCTTCTTTTTGTCGGATTCTACTCGTTGTATCAGTTCTTCAAGCATTTTCATCACCTCAGAAGTTTACCCGTATCCGGTGCGTAGGATTATGTGACAATCCGATCTTCCCTCCGAGCATCTTCTCCAACCCGTTTGGGTTCAGCCGCGTCGAGATTTGGATTCTGCAGTTGTGCTGTGGCAACTTGTTGGGCGTGCAACATCTAAAAAATCAAACGCAAGCTAACTCCATCACCTCATCCTCCGGGTGCCTCGTGAACCAAAGGTCGAGGTACCCCTTGAACACTGTTATTGGGGTCAGTTGGCAGGTTAGCATTGACAACAACCTGTGACTGGCATTGACTGAGTCAACGATTGGAACACCATTAGGGTCGATAGGGGGTACGCATTACTCGGCACCCCGTTGTTATTTTCACCGTGGTGGCCTGATTCGGCGTCGACACTTAAGTGAGCAGATTGAGAATCTGACTTATTGAATAGTCCTGAAATCAAACTTTAAAGAACAAGTGCAAAATAGTGTGTGTTATCAAGATTCATATTAAATCACAGCTATTATCCTTAGCCCATGGTGGACGCCAAACTGTTTACCCTTAAAATGGATAACAATTAAATTTGTACGTGGTTTAAAGGATATATGATTGATAAATAATTAAAGAACAGTAAATAATTGAATTGAAATGAGAATAAGCGGTCAAACCAATGTGTTGAAGTAATTAAGCCCCGTGTTAGGCTTAAAAGCTAATAATCGACCACAACCGAGCACTCGAGATGGAGTTCGGATACGACTAAGTCAATGAACAACTGAAGAATAATCAAACAAATGATAAGAGCTAGAATAAACTTTTATTGTTTTGATATGCGTGCCAACAGTGACCAAAAAATAAAAAGGTTACCCTCTTTATGTAGTAGAGGAGTTTTAACCCTAATACAAGTTTAAATAAGGTAAAAATCTTTCCCTTTCTTTTTTCCCAAGAAAACATGATCCGCAGTTAATACCGGGCGTGATTCGTGCCTCAATATCCGGCTGATGGCAGATATTTCGGCTCCCCGTTTGCCCTCTTTAACCGTCTTTTCTTTATCGTCGATTCTTCATTTCGCTCGAGCTTGATTCTTCCCGGGTTCGGCCATGCTCGATTCCCGACGTATCTTTCGTCCGCCCCCCGGTTCCGATCTGTGGGCACCTTTGATGCCATTCGAGCTAGTAACGAATAACGATGTTCCTCGCTTCTTCAACGGGAAATCGGGGGTAACTCTATCCCCGATTTTACCCGTACACAATATAGGAATAACATGAAGAAATACAACACAACTGCTACACTATAAACTGCAAGCAAATCATACACAATTACAACATGGTTTTCTATGCTAACATAACAACGACATTTATATTTTGTTCGATGTGAGAATTATCCAGCACAATGATACATAAAGATCAACTTCCTTATCAGCATATGCTTAATATAAAGAACTTGACTTCCTTTTGCCTCCTTGAGATGTTACATTGCCCGAGTATGAAAGATTTATAACTATATAATGTCTTAAAAGCGATAAAACATCATATAAACTAAAACAGCAAGTCATACAATTTTTAGTGGTGAGAATTCAGTACACAAAAGAATATAACTCTTGACTTTCTACTTTCACTGACTATTATTATAACTTAACTATGATCAGAAGCGATCCCAAATTGTAGTACTTTAGCACTGGTCATATTTATATGCTTGCATTTTGATTTTGTTCAAATCTATTTCATTCTAATCTACATATACACAATGTCAAAATCCAACAGTTGCTTAAACAATTGACTCGAACAATTTATTAGGAATATTTTATCTCTTCATTTACTCTAACCACACCGTACCGTTTCTATGCTTAAAACTCACTCCAACATTTATTGCTAGGAACGAACAACCATTTATGTGTTTATTAGCATTTGAATATGGCATATTCGTCATCTTCGTTGTCTTCATATCGCAACAACTTTTAGTATCTCGACAATAACATAGAAAATGTTTTCGACAAAATCCAATTCAACCACACCGTTTATTTAAGAAGACTCCATCGTCTAGCTTTATTTTTGGTTTTTTAAATTCAAAATATTTAACCACACAGTTTATGTTTTGTTCTTTAATTCAAAATAAAATACTAATAAAATTTATTAAAATCATGATATTTTCATCAATTTATTCACTCTAACCACACATGTTTTTTGTAAAGATTTACGAAAATTAATTAGGTTGGAGCTAGTATTTGGATCAATTCAAATTCAAAATATTTTATCACTTAATTAACTCTAACCATACTGCTTCTATCGTAAACGAATTGTGTGCAAATTGTATACGGGCGAAATCGGGGATAGAGTTATTCCCGATTTTCTGTTGAAGAAACGAGGAACATTGTTATTCGTTGCTAGCTCGAATGAGACCGAAGGTGCCCACAGATCGAGACTGGGAGTGGATGAATGGCATGTCAGGAATCGAGCATGGACGAATCCGAAAAGATTGCAGCTCGAGCAATATGATGAACCGAGGGTAAAAGAAGAAACGGATAAAGAAGACAAACGGATAGCCAAAATATCCGCCATCAGCCGGATATTACGGCGCGAATCACGCTCGATAGTGGCTGTAAACCGGGTTTTCATTAGAGAAAAGGAAGGAAAAGATTTTTACCTTATTTAGAATTGTATTAGGAAAGAGGAGAACCTTTTCTTTTTTGCAATACTGTTAGCACGCATATCAAGGTAATAAAGTTTATTTTTGACTTATAGCAATTGCTCAAGTATTCTTCAGTTGTTCATCTCTTTAGTTGCAACCGAGCTCTATTCGAGGGCTCGATTGGAACCGATCTTTGACATTCAAATCTAACGCCAGGCTTAATAATCATGTTTGGTTGGATCGTTTTATCTCCTTTAATTCAATTACTTACTGTATTTTGATCATTTGTATTAAATTAAATTATGTATCCTTTAAACCACGTACAAATTCCATTATTTTCTAATTTAAGGGTAAACAGTTTGGTGCCCACCGTGAGGCCAATGATAATAGTGGTGATTTAATACGAATCTTTATAACACACTCTATTTTATGCTTATTTTTTGAAGTTTGATTTCAGGATTATTTAATATGTCAAACTCCCAGTCTGCTCACTTAAGTGTTGACGCCGAATCAGGCCACCACAATATGTCAAACTCCCAATCTTCTCACTTAAGTATTGATGCCGAATTACCCCACCACAGTGAAAATAACTACATGGTACCAAGAAACAGCGTACCCCGTGTCGACCCCAATGGAATCTCGATCGCTGACCCAGTCGATACCAATTCACAGGTTGCGATCAATATCAACTTACCAACTGATCCTGATAACAGCATTCACGGGGCACCTCAGCCATTCGCTCGCGAGGCACCCGAAGGGGGAGGTGATGGAGTTATCTTGCATTTGATTTTTGAGATGTTGCAAGCTCAGTAAATTGCCATAGCACAATCGTAGAGTCAAAATCACACACAAAACGTGGCTGAACCCGAACGTGTTAGCGAAGATACTCAAAGGGAAGAACGGATTGTCATAGAACCCGACGGGTCCTGACTCGAGGAAACCCCCAAGGTGATGAAGATGCTCAAGGAACTAACAAAGCAAGTTGAATCCGGAGAAAAGAAGATAGAGGGGAACAACAAGAAAGTGGAGACTTACAAATCGAGGGTCGATCAGATCCCGAGAGCACCTCCGATATTAAAGGGACCAGATTCCAAAAAATTCATTCAGAAGCCTTCCTCCCTGAGCGCGGCACCAATGCCAATTCTCAAAAGGTTCTGAATGCCCGATATCCCAAAATACAAGGGCACCATAGATCCAAACGAGCAAGTGACCTCTTACACATGCGCAATAAAAATCAACGACCTCAAGGATGACGAGATCGAGTTGGTATTGCTGAAGAAATTCGGAGAAATCTTGTTCAAGGGAGCAATGATATGGTATCCAAACTTACCTCCAAATTCAATTGATTCATTTTCTATGCTTGCAAATGCCTTTATATAAGCCCACGCATGCGCTATTAATAGTTGAGAAAATGAAGAAAACGAAGAAATACCCTAACTCATCGGACGCTCCTACGGACACTAAGAAAAAGAAAAGGATCGTGCTGAGGGTCAGAAAGAGCACCAAAAGGGTTTCAGGTCCCAGATTTTGGGGCTCTTCATTAGCATAAGGACTTTCCCGAGGATGAAGATGGCATGGAGTTTGTCACTCATGAGCCGATCGATGCCGACCTAGAGTTGGTGGCTCCGGAGGGGGATTCTTGAAAGGCTGTGTCCTCCTCAGCTCAGGGGCTCGGAGAAAAACAAGTGGATACTACTTTGCAAGAAGCCCCTCCAGTCCGATGGGGACCGCCTCTAAAAATACCGATGTCATCCACGTTCAGGAGTCACCGCCTCGTTAGGAGGCCACATTAATGAAGCTCAGGCCCCTGAAGGGATACCGATCAAAGTGTCTCGGGCCGTCGATGTGGCCCTTAACTCATTTTTCGAGGGCGTGGATGTTGGCATGCTGGAGGATTACTCCGGATTTAGTAACTTGGAGATCCCGAAAAGGGTTGTGCTACCAGGTACATGTGTGTCGAGTTCGTGTCCAAAGATTGAGAAGCAGTTTCCTGCCCAGAGTGTGGATCCTAAATGAAAGAAGATAGTCTTGTTCACAGTACCAACGAATACTAACATGATATCCGGGCTAGTTGCAGTGGCCAGCTATCTCTATTCCTTGGTAACCGTAAAAGACCAAGTAAAGGTGAATGAGGTAGACGGGCCAAGCCTCTTCCACGAGGCTCAGCATGGGTTGAATAGGGTGTACCCGCTTCTCTTATCATCTTAGAGAGTTTCTCTTTGCCTTAACAATATTTTAACGATTTTTCTCTCCTTATATCTGAGGCCTTGTGCTTCATCATGAAAGCTTTCATTTGTCCAGGATCGAGGTGAGTTACCTCGAATTTGAGCTCAAGGAGCTGGTTTGATGGTAGGCTAGAAACCCGTGTTATTGCACTCTAATTACTGCATTTTACGTGTGTTTGAGCTTAAATGATAGTGAATTTCACTTATTACATGCTTTATGACTTGCAGGAAGTGATTCTGAGTAAAAAGTTAATTTGAAGCTAAATCGAACAAGCTGGAGCTTTGAAGTCTGAGTAGAAGCTCAAGAAATTAAGCCGGGATCACGTTCGGGGGTCGAAGACCAAGTCAGGATGTCAAAAAGTGAACGAAGAGAATCACTTTGAGAAAACAACACTTCCTCGCTACATAGCGCGACGCGACTTTGTAAAAGTTGTTGCCTGACAAAAACTCTGCTCTATGTAGATCCTCACAAGTGCTCCGCATGGCGCGGCGCAGGGCGCAGTGCGGGTGTACAAATTTCTCAAAGTTATTTCCTATTTCTGCAAGGAAAGGGTAGTTTCGTCCAGGCCCATTCCTACAGGGTATAAATACATCAAAAATACGTTCTGAAGGGACTTTTGACCTACAAAAGATTTTAGAAGCAACTAAGGCAAGAAGGCACAAGGATTCATCAATATTTCAACCAACAATCGGTGCAATACGAGAGTTTGTATCGAATTATTAGCATTGATTTTTTATATGTTTTAAAACCTTATTGAGATGACGTTTTCCATTTCTATGAAGTAATTTTCATTAGGGTGTTGACAGATACGGTGTTCTGATAACTTGATTAGGGATTCGATTTTTGATAATTGTTGGAATTAATTGATGGTGTTTTAATTCGTATTGTGAAGTTATTTCTTATTTTGCTTAATCGAAGGAGGAGCTTGATATTGAATTTCTTTACATCTTATGCTCTAGTTTAAATTTGTAATTCAAGTATGTAATCGAATGAGCCGCTTGAATTGTTAATCGAACTAGAAAATAGGGAACTATTCGTGAGAAGTTACCCTTTAGATCATAACTATCATTCGTTGCAACTGTTTACCGTGCTTCAATTGGATTAAGCACTGAAACTAACATTTAATCAAAGAGGGACATTAACTTCAAATTTAATCTAATTATTTTATGAATTTGTGAGAATCAACGATATTATAGAGTGAACTAACTCAAGATTTGAATTCCGAGTCAATTATCTTCCACCTGTCTAGTCAATTACCCTTATTTCTCTCATTGATATTTCTTTGTTGCTCATCTGCTATCTTTTGTGATAAATTATTAATTGCTTAATTTTTAATAGTTAATGTTAATTGATAATCATCAAATCAAGTGTTAATTTTCCTGGATAGTAATCAACTGAAGATTATTCGAACACTGTTTAAATCCAATCCCTGTGGAGACGATAATTAAACTATACTATCTTTGACTAGTGAGCTATAATTTTGTGTTGTGTTTTCCGCTTGTCAAATTTTGGTGCTGTTGGCAGGGATTGACAATTTTAAAATAGTTTTTAGTACTAATTCAGGAATCAGTTTTTACTTTGGTGTATTCACGTTTTCTCTTTCGTGTGCAGGAAACATGTTGACTTCTCTGGTGTATGACTCGATCTTCTTCAAAAGAATTGAGGAAAGAGAAATAATTCACCGGAAAATTCTTGGGTCAACCTTCAACCCAAGAACACATGGCTAAAAATTATGAGCAGGTAGTTGATTTGGCTGTACGAGAAGTAGCTCAAGGGGAAGTAGCCCCACAGGCAGCTGTTGAGGCAGCTCAGAGAGTTGCTGAGGAGATTGTCGAAGATGATGGGGGTCGTCCATTCAATTTAAACTGATCCTTGGTTGAATACCAGTTCAAGAATGCAGCACCCAGGCTTGGAAGATCATTGGATGACTATGCCAGACCATTCTACAATCAAGGACTATTAAGTGTCAGACCTCCACCCATAGCAGCAAACAACTCCGAGTTGAAGCAAGGCTTGATTCAAACCATCCAAAACATTTGTATCTTCAGAGGGAAGATGGTGAAATCCTAACACACACTTGATGGACTTTGATGAAATCACGAACACCTTCGAGTACAATGGAGTATCAAAAGATGAAGTCTACTTAAGGGCGTTCCCCTTTTCATTGAAAGATGACACGAAGCACTGGCTTCGTAGCTTACCCACATGGTCGATTGGGACATGGGAAGATATGACCAAAACATTTATTGACAAGTACTTCTCAGCTGCAAAAACAGAGAAATTCAGAAGGGAAATCTACAATTTTTGCTATAGGGAGACATAAAAGGTTTTCGAAGCTTGGGAAATATTCAAGGAGATAGTGAGAAGGTGTCAACATAATGGAATTGAGTTGTGGATGCAACTTCAAGACTTCTGGGATGGATTGACACCCTCCCCGCGACGGACTTTGAGTACTGCATGTGGAGGTCCATTAACGAAGAAAAATCTGTATGAGGTAGTCTTAATTCTTAATGAATAGTCTGAGGATGCTAACCAGTGGCCTACTGTGGGTAATGACCGGAGAAAACCTGTTGGAGGTTCACCAGGTGGACTCTAACACATCAGTGCATGCCCAGCTAGACACCATGTCCAAAGAGATAAGAAAGTTGACATTGGCCTAGATATAGAGTGAACCGCAAGCAGCATGTTACTTTTGTGGAATATGACACCCCACGTATGCGTGTCAAGCTTTAGCGGAGGAAGTAAATGCGGTATGGAACTTTAATAAAGGAAACTAACAAGGTGGGAACAACTATAATGCTATGGGGAAAAGACATCCAGGTTTTTCGTGGAGTTCACCTAATGAGAGTTTGAACTCATGGCAACAAAATAATCCTAGACCACAAGGTTAAGGACCACCAGGTTTTACAACCAGCAGAGGCAGCAATACTATCCACATCAGTCACATCAGTCCAGTATGGAAGATCTCATGAAGGCGTTCATCAATAAATCAGATGAAAAATTTGAGACTTAGGGCACAACCATCCTGAAGCAGGGCACGACCATACAGAATTTAGAAAGACAAATGGGACAAACTGCAAATTTATTATCTGAGAGGGCTCCTGGGACTCTACCCTCTGACACTGAAAAGAACCCAAAGGAAACAATCAAAGTTGTATCTCTGAGACGCGGCAAAACATTTGTTGACCCAATTGTGAAAGCTAGACCAGAGGCAGTAAACAAGCAGACTTAGACAATGGAAGAGAAAAAGAGTGAAGAGCGGAAATGCTAGAGTAGTGGGATACAAAAGGATATTGAAGAAAGCAGACATATGCCAGCTCTACCATTCCCTCAAAAGATGAGGCAAGAAAAACTTGACAAGCGTTTTGGGCGGTTCTTAGAGATGCTCAAGCAACTTTATATGAACATTCCATTCATAGAGGTAATCACTCAGATGCCTGCTTATGCTAAGTTCTTGAAGGAAATCTTGTCCAACAAGAGGAAATTAGAGGAGATGACAGTGGTCAAGCTAAAAGCCCACTGTAGTGCTATACTGCAAAATAAAATTCCTCAAAAGTGTGGGGACCCAGGAAGCTTCACCATACCATGCTCGTTGGAGAGTGAGAAATTCGACAAGGCCCTTTGTAATTCTTGTGCTTCTATAAATCTAATGCCTTTGTTTGTCTTTAGGAAACTAGAAGGTGATATTGGAGTGATTGAATCAATACTGGTGTCCCTACAACTGGCTGACAAGACCACTATTTTATCTGAGAGAATCATTTAGGATATTCTTGCACGGGTGTACAAGTTTGTGTTCACTGTAGTCTCTATTGTGGTGGATATGGAAGTGAATAAGGAGGTGACTTTAATTCTTGGGAGGCCATTTCTATCTACAGGTAAAGCTATCCTTGATATCTACGAGGGGCAGCTTATGCTCAGAGTGGGAAATAAGAAAGTGGTGTTCCAGATAAAGAGGATGATGAAATACCCAGTGACGAGGCATCTGCCTACTCGTGCTTCAAGCTAGATATTGTTAGGGAATTGGATAAAAAATACAAGTTCGACAAGCTTGTCGGGGATACCTTAGAGGGGTGTATTACTCAGTCTAGTACAGTGGAGGATGAAGATCCTGAAATAAAGAAAGAGGCTAAAGCTCTTGAAACTGAGGATTAAGTGGTTGATGAGGAGGAAACAAAAGAGGAGGCTTCTAAGCCTAGTGTGGAATCGAAAGTCCTCCTTACTCACTTGAAAAATGCTTTTCTTTAAACTAATAATTTTCCTGTGATTATTTCTGCTTACTTGACAGGTACATAGGAGCAAAAGCTAGTGAAGCTGCTGAAAAAGCACAAAAAGGCCATCTGCTGCACCATAGCGGATACTCAAGGAATCACTCCAACCATTTGCATGCATAAAAATCTGCTGGAAGAAAATAGCAAGCTAGTGGTGCAGCCCCAACGCAAGTTGAATAAAAATCCGGAGAAGGTAGTGCACAAGGAGATCATCAAATTGCTAGATTCGGGATTTTACCCATCTCACTAGTGGATTAGTCCAGTGCAAGTTGTACCTAAAAAGAGAGGCGTGACAGTGGTGAAGAATGAAGACAATAAATTGATCCCCATAAGAATAGTCACTAGGTGGAGAATATGAATTGATTATAGAAGGCTGAATGACGCAACAAGGAAAGACCACTTCCCGCTTCCCTTTATTGATCAAATGTTCGAGAAAGTGGCTGGACATGGATGTTACTGTTTCTTGGATGGGTACTCAGGTTAAAATCAAATATCCATTGCCCCAGAAGATGTTGAGAAGACTACATTCACTTGCCCGTCAGGAATTTTTGCTTACAGGAGGATGCCATTTGGGTTGTGTAGTGCACCAACCACTTTTTAGAGGTGCATAATGTCTATATTCTCCAATCTCAAGGAGAAGTGTCTAGAGGTTTTCATGGATGACTTCACTCTGTTTTGTGATGATTTTGATGACTACTTGAAAAATTTGGAACTTGTACTTGAACGTTGGGAGACCACTCACTTGGTTCTTAACTAGGAGAAATGCCACTTTATGGTGAAAGAGGGAATTGTGCTGGGCCACAAAGTGATTTCATATGGCATTGAAGTTGATAGAGCCAATGTTGATGTAACTACTAGGCTCCCTCCACCGACTTTTGTGAAGAGCATAAAAAGTTTCTTGGGACATGTTGGGTTTTATAGAAGATTCATTAAACACTTTTCCAGTATTACCAAGCCGTTGACTGCATTGCTAGCGAAGGATGTCAAGTTTATTTTCACTGTGGAGTGCTTAAGAGCATTCAAATTGATAAAAAAAAGCTTCTGAGTAATCCTATTATGGTGACACACGATTGGAGCCATCCATTTGAGATAATGTGATATGCTAGTGATGTAGCTGTGGGGGCAGTTTTGGGGCAAAGAAGAGATAAGATGTTTGGGCCCATCTACTATGCAAGTAGGACATTGAATGTGGCTCAAGTAAACCATGCCACTACTGATAAAAAGTTCTTTGATGTGGTCTTTGCTTTTAACAAGTTTAGATCATATCTGGTGGGGAGTAAATTGATTGTACACGTTGATCACTCAGCCTTGAAATACTTGTTGAGTAAGAAGGAGTCCAAGAATTTGACTTGGAGATGCTCCAAGAATCTGATGCGGTGGGTGTTATTGCTCTAAGAATTTGACTTGGAGATCAAAGATAGGAAGGGCATAGAAAATCAAGTTGTAGATCAAAGAAAGAAGCTTCAAGGTGAGGTAACAAGTTATTTTTGGAATGACCCTTTCTTGTTTAAACTGTGTGCATATGGTATGATTTGAAAATGTGTTCCTAGAGTAGAGATGGAAATCATTCTTTCTCATTGCCACGATGGAGTTGCTGGAGCACACTATGGTGGATATCGCACTATAACAAAGGTCATGAAAGCTAGTTTCTTTTGCCCTACTTCGTACAAAGATGCACGTGCGTATATAGCTTCATGTGACACGTTTCAAAGAGTAGATAATATTAGCAAGAGGGATGAAATGCCTCTCAACTCCATTTTGATATGTGCAATTTTTGATGTTTGGGGCATTGACTTCATGGGCACGTTCCCATCAGCGCATTCTTATGAGTATATCCTAGTAGTATTTGAATACGTCTCTAAATGGGTCGAAGAAATACCTACTCGGACCAATGATGCTCAGGTGGTGTGTGAGTTCCTACGGAAGAACATCTTTACTCGCTTTGGACACCTCGAGTAATTATCAGTGACAATGGGTCACACTTTGTGAACTAGTAGTTTGTTGCACTAACAAAACAGAAACCTCGTACCATGGCCAAACTGGCAAGTTGAAGTGGCTAACCGTGAGCTTAAACAAATTCTTGAAAAAACGGTTAGTGCTTCTCGTAAGGATTGGTCCGTAAAGTTGGATGAAGCTCTATGGGTGTACAAAACTTTGTTCAAAACAACCATAGGGGCTTCACCTTTCAAATTAATGTATGAAAAATCGTGTCAACTACCTGTTTAGATAGAACATAAATCTTATTGGGCAATTATGATGTTTAAGCTTGATCTTAGTCTTGCAGGTGAATACAGGTTGTTGCAGATGAACGAACTAGAAGAGTTTAAACTAGATGAGTATGAAAATGCGCAAAATTTTAAGGAAAAGACAAAGAGGTAGCATGACCATCTGATTATGCCGTAGGATTTTCATGAAGGGGACAAAGTTCTGCTATACAATAGTAGATTTAGGTTGTTCCCTGAAAAATTCAAGTCAAGATGGACAGGTCCGTATGTGGTGAAACACATCTCGTCGTATGGCGCCGTTGAAATACACGATGAGGAAAGGAATGAGAGCTTTAAATTGAATGAGCACAGGTTGAAATTGTACCTAGTTGGAGAAATTGACAATAAATCCTTTATCATCGTGATCAAATGAGCCTAAGTGATGGAGTCAAGCTGACGACTATACCTCAGAACTAATTCTAACTCTTTTTCTTACTTTTGTAGAATAGTTAGATGATTGTAGTATAGGATTATTAGAGTTTAGGAGTTTCGATAATTGTTTGAACAAGTATGATCAGGAATTGAAAACAAAATAAGTACATAATAAAGTAGGTGTGCAACCCGTAGGCTAAAACGTGAAAAAAAATCGGAACTCTGAAGAAACATGGCCTACCGCGCCGCATAGGGCGTCGCATTGGGCTCCACACTAGGCCAAACCTCACATTTGACAAATAAACAAGTCTCTGAATATCCCCACTACCGCATTGCGTAGGGCAACACATCCAACGATGCGACAGTGCAGAAAGTTGCGACCAGAAATTAAAAAAAACAAAAATCTATAAAATAAAATAATTATTATGCCCAAACCCCCCTTTCCTTATACATACCCGTTTCTTCCCCCTTCTCCCATATCTCTCATTCTCTCTTCTCAAACCTTCCTCTCTAACTCACGCCAAATCCCCAATTCTTCTTCTTCTTCTCCAATTTCTTCTACACCCTTATACTATCACTCCCCTCCGTCTTCAAGGTATGTTCTCTCTTCTCATATCTTCTCTTTCTTTTAGTATTTAATTGTAGTATTTAGGTAGTTTTATTATAGTTTAACCTAACCCTAGGTAGTTGTAGTTTTGATAATTTTTTCAATTACTTTGCTTATTATGGCCGAATTTATGCTTAAAGTTGTAGGATTTTCGTTGTTATTATGCTTTTAGATGATTTTTAGTTTGTCTTGATGGTGTTGGAATTATTTTGTGATGTAGTATGGTGGAGGTGCCTATATGGCCGAAAATTGGTAATTTTTGTGCACTTTTTGCTATTGCTATGATATGGTGGTATTCTGGTTGTTGTTGGGTGGTTTATTGATGTTGTTGTGAAGTAGTCCTAGACCAATTGAAGTTGAAATTATGAGTTAACTTTGGTGATTGCAATGTGTTTGATAAAATACCTGAATGACATAGAAGGAAAATTGTTGCTTAATTGGAGGATAATTGTTAAGAGATAACGTGATGCTTGATGATAAGTGTGGGGTTGGAGGTAATGTTCTTATATCGTGAAACTTTAACGTGTTATCCCGAGCCCTAATTGATTGACTACCCCATGCTAATGTGTTGCTAGGTGCTAATTGAGGTGTCCGATTCATACTAAGTACTTGTGTAGTGTTGTATTGTAATTTATGTTGTTAGTGGTAAATCCGTATAACTTCTTATTTTTCTTTTCTTAGTGACTAGTTTAGCTTCTAAATTTTGTATTTTACACTAGTGTAGTCCATGGTTATGTTGCTATAATATTATGTTGGTGGTTAGGTGGGTTGCTGTCTACTTGTGGTATGCTTTCAATGGGATAGTCTTAGTCTCCAATATAAATTGTACTTGTGAACATGCCAACAACATAAGTGTGGGGTGGTTACCCCTTTTTGTCATACTTTTTGTTTTAAGTATTATGGCTAATTGTGTTCATCTTGTGTAGGTACAATGTCTGGTAGTCTTAGAAAACGGGCTAATACGGGTTCCTCCGAGGTTGCCTCTAGTAGCTGTATAGGAGGTAGGCGGGCACCTCCCCCTTACCCAGTGAAGGAAGAAGCGGAGCGCATTGATCCGGATGCAGATGTAGTACCAGGCTGCAAGTATGGCATTCTGGCTGTGCCGACTCATGCTAGAAATTGGTGTAGAACCTTTGTTCCGGCAGTGTGCCCCGACCCGGAAGTTGGTATTGAATATGGAAAGCTAGTTAGGAAGTACTCGGTGATATACAATAACATTAGATACCTGGGTTTTGAAAGCTTGTTCCGTCCCGGTGAGTCAGTGAACGTGAACATAGTAAAGGAGTTCTATGCCAACTGGCAGCTTGAGGCCAGTTTAGATGCGGTCTATGAAGTGAAGGTGAGAGACAAGATGATCCCCTTTTCATCGTGGGTAATCTATCAAATCATGGGGTTCACGGAGCACTCTCATAAGATGTTCCAGAGGTTTTTGCATTGGCCCCCTATCCTGATATTAGATGCAAGTTGTGTGGCGCGAATTCTCTTGCCACATGGACGCGGGATGCTAATGAGTTCCACAAAGACATGAAGAAGAGCAATTTCCAGCGTCCCTCTAGGGTCATTCTCTAGTTGATTAATGCAAAGATCATGCCTACCCAGTACGGCACTGATGTCTCCTGCTTGAAGGTGTGTCTCATTTATGCCATCTTGACCCGAATGAAGTTCGATCTTGGCAAGATTATGCTTGAGCACATAGCTCGAGTACAACCACTTAGGGCCCGCCACCTTTATTTCCCGAGCATAGCAATCAGCTTCTGCGGATGCACCATGTGGAGGAGGAGTTCCATTATGATTGGATGATTCCGGTGATGTGGCCTCTGAAGCCCTTTAATGTCACAGTTGTGACAGATCCCCTGTTGTTGTTTTTCCTGTTGGAAAAGTTAATACGTTGTCCTGAGTGGGTATGTAATTTGTTGAATATGTTACTGATTGAATGTACATTCTTCTCAGTATCTTTGGCAAATAAGACTAGATCATCTGCAAAGAGTAGATGAGAAAGAGGTGTTGATTTACGGGATAATTTAACAGGCGTCCACTGTAATAGGTCTACCGCATGGTCAATCAGACGAGAGAGTAATTCTATGTATATGATAAAAAGATAAGGACTTAAGGTATCTCCCTGCCTAATGCCCCATGTGAGTTGAAAGAATTGAGTAGGTTTGCTATTGACTAGTATAGATATGGTAGAGGTGGATACACAAGGGTTTTATTTGAACCAGGTGTAGTTATTTTTTTGTTTTATAGGAATAAAGAATCTTGATTCATATCGCTAATTTGAAGAAATTTTCTTTGACTGCATATGCCTTGAGAGTGGTGAGTGCTTTAGTTATGACGGCCAGGATCAGTTCGTGACTCTTAGATAAGGGCCTTAAATTGTGTAATTGTGACTTTGCTTAACTGCTTCGACTAGAGAGTAGGGATATATCTGATCCTAAGTAAGTTATGTGCCAATGTGTGAGTGAGGTTTGTGTTGATATTTTGTATATGTCTGTTGATGTCTAGAATTTGCCCTGTGTGTTTGCAAAGCACAATATCAGTCTTGCTCAGTCTAGAAAGTGATATAGGTATTTCTTTGTTGAGCTAGATATATGATTTTACCCACCTAATTAATGTGTATCTTAGATAGCCCCTTTGATTCGGTAATCCTATTTCTTGGCAACTATAATACAAGTCTGACCTCTTTGTTTGAATTGACTATATGTTTGTACATTTTACCTCTCTTGAGCACTTGAAATTGTTATGAGCTTGTTGGAAGCTAAGTAGAGGTATTGGTGAGTTTTGTAGAACTATGGAAAAGCAGAAAGGTACACTATTTGAGAAATACTGGGAGAGCCGGTGGTAGGGAATTGAGAAAAAAGAAGAAGAGAAAATCAGAATCTAAAAAGAAAAAAAAGTTGGTGTTTGTATATATTATGAAGAAAATTATTCCTTCCTAGTGATAAATCTATCCTATTTGTGCTTAAAGAAATTGGCAACGTGGTGTTAATATGATGTGAATGTTGGGGTTTGGTTTAACACAAGTGTGTGTTTTAAATTGTAAAATTGTAGGTATTAAAGTGCTCAGGGAGGTGTAGTCACTATTATCCAAATTATGTCTTATCCATCCCGGAGTCTACATTACAACCAAATAAAGTCCTACTTGATCCTTGACTGAATGAAGTCAATTAGTATAGTATTACACTACGTGCAAGCATATGGTGCATCTTCTGTGGCACATGAATTTTAATTCTGAGAGTGAGTGAATTCTTTCTATCTTGAGTTCCTATTTGTTATTGAATTTTATTTTGTTTGGAACTACTTTTTATTATTGTATTGGTGTGAGGGAAATGACTTGCGAAGGAAAGGCAATGGCGTTGACCTCTGTGTTAGAGTAAGTGAGAAGGTTGTGAAAATGCGTGGTGCTTTTGAGTTGAGCTTTGAGTCTTGGATGTTATGGTATGGTGCTTAATCCGCTATAGAAATTCTAGGCATGATATGTTAGGGAAGTTGTTCAATGAAAATATCATCCCTATGTAAAGTGTAGTTTGATTGCTCAAACAAGCAATGGTCTAAGTGTGGAGTGTTGATGGTAGGATAGAAACCCACATTTTAGCCATAGTATTGCACTCTAATTACTACATTTTACATGTGTTTGAGCTTAAATGATAGTGAATTACATTTTTTACGTGTTTTATGTCTTGCAGGAAGTGATTCCGAGGAAAAAGTTAATTTGAATCTAAATCGAATAAGTTGGAGCTTTGAAGTGTGAGTAGAAGACCAAGAAAATAAGTCAGGTTCTCGTTCGGGGGTCGAGGACCAAGTCTGGATGTTAAAAAGTGGACGAAAAGAGTTACTCTGAGAAAACAACTTGCCGCGCCGCATGGCGGGTGTACAAATTTCTCAGAGTTATTTCCTATTTCGGCTAGGAAAGGATAGTTTTGTCCGGGCCCATTCCTATAGGGTATAAATACACAAAAAATACATTTTTTAAAGGGACTTTTGACCTACGAAAGATTTTAGAAGCAACTAAGGCAAGAAGACACAAGAATTCATCAATATTTCAACCAACAATCGGTGTAATACGAGAATTTGTATCGAATCATTAACATTGACCTTTTCTATGTCTTTAAACCTTATTGAGATAACTTTTTCCATTGCTATAGAGTAATTTCCATTCAGGTATAGACAAATACGGTGTTTTGATAACTTGATTAGGGATTCGATTCTTGATAATTGTTGGAATTAATTGATGCAATTTTAATTCGTATTGTGAACTTATTTCTTATTTTGCTTAATCGAAGGAGGAGCTTGGTATTGATTTCTGTACATCTTATGCTCTAGTTTAAATTTGTATTCAAGTAGGTAATCGAAAGAGCCTCTTGAATAGTTAATCGAACTAGAAAATAGGAAAATATTCATGAGAAGTTACCCTTTAGATCATAATCATCATTTTATTCATTGATTACCGGTACACTTGGTTCCTTAAGGTTGGCTAAAAGGGGAAAGTTTGACTTTGGTCAACATTTTGAGTAAACAATCTCGGAATCGATATTTGATGGTTCCAATAGGTTTGTATGATGATTTCGAATTTGGGCGTATGTTTGGATTGGGTTTTGGACGGCCCGGGTGCGTTTCGGTGCCGAATAGTGAATGTTGACTCTTTGAAGGTTTTAAAGTTCTTTAAATTTGGTTTGGAGTAGGTTTTGGTGTTATCGAGGCTCAATTAAGATTCCGAGATAGGGAATAGTTCCGTATGGTGATTTAAGACGCATGCAAAATTTGGTGTCATTCCGAGTAGTCTAAATATGATTCGACGCATTCAGAGCGATTTGGAAACTTGAAGTTCATAACTTGATTCAATTTGGTTTTGGGATGTAATTCTTGGTTTTGTTGTTGTTTTACGCATTTCAAGAGTTCGAGTAGGTCCGTATTATGTTTATAGACTTGTTGGTGCAGTTGGATGAGGTCGCCAGGGGCTCGGGTGTATTCCGGACCACTCAGAGCCAAGTTGAAGAAATCATATTTTTCCAGTTCTGGTTTCTTTCTTCGCGAACGCGGAAGGACCATCACGTTTGCGAAGAAGGATTTGGGCAGTGGGGCAAGTAGCCCTTTGCGTTCTCAATAAGGGGGTCGCATTTGTGGAGCCTTCAGGTCCCAGGCCTATGTGTTCGCGAAGGCACCCTCGTGTTCACGTAGAAGGGGAGCGGGAGGGGGGGGGGGGCAGTTCTATTGCTCTTCGCGTTCGCGAAACTGCCCTCACGTTCGTGTAGGGAAGGACTGGTAAGCCTTCGATTCGCACGGCCCTAGTCTCAATCGCGTAGGCCAATATTTCCTAGGTCCGAGGCCTACACGTTCGCGAAGGCACCCTCGCATTCACGTAGAAGGAAGGGACCTTGGGGGGGGTCAGTGCTATTGCTCTTCGCGAAACTGCTCTCGCGTTCGCGTACGGTAGGGCTAGTAAGCCTTCACGTTCGTGAGACCCTAGTCGCAATTGCATAGGCCAAGATTTCCTGGACTTGGGCCGTTGTCTTCGCGAACACGAGGCATGTTCCGCATTCGCGAAGAAGGGGGCAGCTGGGCAGTGTGTTTTAAATCGGGACTTAGCCATTTTTGGGTTTATTTATTACACCCATGGGCGATTTTGGGAGCTTTAATGTGGGGGATTTCAACCTAGCTATTGGAGGTAAGTAATTCCTACACATAGTAAGTTAAATACATAGATTATGGGTAGATTTTAAAATGTATTGTGGAATTTATGGGTTTAGATGAAAAACCTAGATTTTGATAAAAATGGGATTTAACCACGAAAAGGATTATGAAATGGGGTGAAAATTATATGTTTAAGTTCGTGAGGTTATGGGTAACATTTATCTTCGATAATTTCCGGAACCGGGCACGTGGGCTCGCGGGTGGTTTTTAGGAATTCTTCAATTGGGGTTGGGTAATCACTCTAATAATTAGAATATAAACTTTTGAACATATATTGATTTATTTATACTACATTTGGCTAGTTTTAGATTGTTCGGCATCGAGTTGGGGCTTTAGAGTTGGCCATTTCGTTGGAAAAGTCGACCAGAAGTTGACTTGTGAGTAAATGATCTCGGAATTTGGTTTTTATGATTCGGATAGTCTCATGAGGTGATTTGGGACTTAGGAGCGTGTTCGAAATGTAATTTGGAGGTCAGTGGTAGATTTAGGCTTGAATTGGCGAAATTGAAATTTTGGCGTTTTTCGGTTGGTAGTGGAAATTTTGATATCGGGGTCGGAATGGAATTCCGGAAATTTGAGTAGGTCCGTTGTGTCATTTAGGACTTGTGTGCAAAATTTCAGGTCATTCGGACGAGGTTTGATAGACATTTCGATCGAATTCAAAATTCGGAAGTTTTTGGAATCCTTAGGCTTGAATCCGAGGGTGATTTGATGTTTTGATGTTGTTTTGAGCATTCCAAAGGTTGAAACAAGTTTGAACGATGTTATAGGATGTGTTGCCATGTTTGGTTGAAGTCCTGAGGTCCTAGGGTGAGTTTCAGGAGGTTATCGGATCAAGTTTGTGGTTTGGAGAGTTGCATATTTTCCATCAGTTCTGTTGCAGAGGTTTCTTTTTCGCGATCGTATGAGGAGGTTCGCGATCGGGTACAGCATTTGTGGAGGCATTCAAGTTTGTTCTTCGCGTTCGCGTGATAAGGGATGCGATTGCGATAGTGGATCAGGTGAAGCATCACGAACGTGTGGGTTATGTCACGTTCGCGTAAGGTTAAGTGGACCAAAACGGGACCACGCGTTTGTTCATCGCGAACGCGGTCCCTGGTCCGCGATCGCGTAGGAGTAAGGGAGCTGTGTACGCGTTCGCATAGGGTTTATTTCTGAGTAAGCAAATTTTTTTCTTCGCGATCGAGATGGTCTTCCCGCTATCGCGATTGAGGAATTAATGCCTGGGTAGAATGTTTAAATAGCCATCTTCGCGATTTTTAGGCCATTTCTCACCATTGTTGGCCGGATTTGAAGCTTTTTGAGGGGGATTGAAGAGGGAATCGAAGGGAAACACTTGGAGGTAAGATTTTTTAACTCAATACTCGATTCTATGGTGATTTCTACCTAATTAGACATAAAATTAGTGGGATTTAAAGCCTAAAATTGGGGAATTAGGGCTTGAAATTGGAGACTTTGATTTAAGGATTTGAGGGGTCATTTGCTGTCGGATTTTGATGTATTTGGTATGTATGAACTCGTGAGAGTGTAAGGATTCTAGTTTTGTGATTTTTATCGGAATCCGAGAGGTGGGTCTGGGGGTCGGGTTTGGCCAATTTCGGGATTTTTGAGTTAATTTGATTATTTTTGCTTGGGCATTGTTCCTTTAGCGCGTATTAATGGTATAATACTGATTTTGGTTAGATTTGGAGTGTTCACAGGCTGAGTCGAGGGGCAAAGGCATCGCGGGCTAGAGTTTGGACCGGATTGAGGTAAGTAATGATTGTAAATGTTGTCCTGAGGGTAGAAACCCCGGATTTCACATCGTTGTGCTACTTTGAGGTGACACACACGCTAGATGACGAGCGTGGGGTAGTGCACCGATGGGATTGTGACTTCGTCCATCCCGTACGACTGTTAACTCGCATATTTGATTGAAAACTGTTTGATATCATTGTGTTTTGGAAAGTATTATCATGTTTTGGGCTAAATGCCATATTTGGGCCTCGTGCAAACTGTTTTTGACCCTTAGAGGCTCTTTTTGTACTACTATTCCTCACTGTTTTGACTTCATATTTGTACTTAGTCATGTTGTATTCTACTATTTTCATAACTCAGCTGTATTTACTCCGTTTTGATATATTTTGGGCTGAGTATCATGTTTTACTGTTGCCCGAGTGGCTTGAGAGGTTTCTGACTGAGTGAGGCCGAGGGTATGTGTTGTGAGTATTATTATGGGATCGGGTTGTGCGCCGCAACATGTTTATTGATCTGTGATATATGAGAGGCCGATGGCCTGATTTGTTATTCCACGAGATGGCTTGTGATATTGATTGGGCTGTATGAGCCTCTCTGGAGTCTGAACACCCCCAGTGAGCGCGGGTACCTAGTGTAAGAGATGTGATATTGCCCGAGGAACTGTTGTTGTTTCATATTGTTTCTCGACGGGGCGATTATGAGTGATTGTGAGGTAGCCCGAGAGGCTGGTTCTGTTGATATTTTGCCCAAGGGGCGTTGTGGTAAATGTTTTGCCCGAGGGGTTGTTTACGGGCCTATCATAGATTTCATGCTAGAACCTACAGGAACCACCTCATGTTCACCTTCAGCCACAGACACAATAGTAGAAACACCATGGAAGATCTACATGGATAGCTCTAAAAGCAGGCAACACAGAAGCCCAAGCTATCAGCTGCTACAAATTCACCCTTTAACCTCTCTGTTGCAGGCCAAGCAAGCCATCAAATGCACAGATTCTCAGCTAATCATTTCTAGGGGCCAAGTCCTAGTTCAGCTGCTCAGTTCTGTCACCACCTCACTGCAGTAAAGGATCACATACTGCATAAGTTTCAGTATCCACTATCTACAAGTAGCAATTGTGTGCTTCAAGCTTCACTGGATGCATGACACATGCCAATGCTTACCCTCTTATGTCAGCAATAACAGACATCATTTGTCACAATGTCCACAAACAGGGACCTTTTTGAAAGACATCTTCAACCTGGCTTTCTTTGACACCAATGTCAAAGCAAGATTGAAGATGCCTCCCATCACTTACACATGCTTTTTGCCATGTCCCATAGGGAACTTCTACACCTTTACAAGATGTAGAACTTACTGTATATGGAAGATAGCTCTCCACTTCCTTTACTCAATAGATTTAGGATCACTTGTGCATTTTTGTATAGTTGACCTACGCTTACTTCATTCTGATTTTGTACATCCAATTGCCTATCATTGTTGGATAGTCAACTGGAACATCATTATAGGTCTAACTCATCATAGCATTCAGGTTTCATCTGATTGTCTTTTGATGACCAGGTGCCCATGTACCGTATTTTTGGAGTTTAGGTTTATGTCCCCCTCCTTTGTTTTACTTTACTTCTTATATATGAAAATCAACCCTAGGCACAATGTCTAGTGAATTTATTAAAAAAAAACTAAAGAAGATAGCATTAAATAGCAGTAAATAATAATGAATGACATTTATGTAAATAAATGCATGTGAGTCATCAAAAAATGAGTGAGATCCCTTGATGTTCCTTCTGACAAGGATAGATGATGATGGTGAGCCTTTGAATATTCAGATCTTCCTTGGATCGTGTGAGAGGAGATAAACAAAGATCTTAGAAAAATGTGAACTTTGTATGTCTATGATAAAGTAAAAATCTTCAGGGAATGTCAATATATTTTTTTTATAATGGGTGTCCAAATCTCTTTACAATTACATATCTTTCTATTTATAAGATTACATGGGCCACAAAAACCTTATATAGTACAACTAAGAGGAATATTCTCTGGAATTTTCTCTGGGGGGCTTTATTTCTAAAACTTAGCCACTACTTCTTTACTGAAGGGAGTACTCGTCCTCGTATTTGTTCTCTTTTGGGTAACCATGACCTCGAATTGGTTCTCTGTTGGGTCACATTGACCTCCCATTCGTCCTCTGTTAAAACCAAATCGATAACACGTGGCAGCCTTCGAAGGCTTTCTTAATGTCGACACGGCCCACATATAATCATGGTAATTTTTAGCCCATACAATTATTCCCTCCGCTTGTTAAGGTCATGCTCGTGGGTGAGTTCAATGAGCGGATAACAACGGTCGTGATCGTTGTGACAAACAGGCAACGTGGCCTTTCGTGGACCACATATTTCAAACTCTTAATTTTCCTGGGTGATTTGTTGGAACCGTCTTGTCCATGGAAAGGAGTGACGTCATGACATCATTCGTCATGATGACGTATGTTCCTGAAGCATCTCATCGATTTACGAGCAACTTTTGATTGGCTCTGGCATTTTGATTCTTGTGTCAATCATGATGAATCATTTCGGGTTCAGTGCCTTCATCTATATAAATAGGGATTGTTCCACCGTTATTCAAACTTTACTTTCTTTGGAATCCTCTTTGCTCTACAGAAGTTCTTCTGGTTTTATCGCATCCAAATTTCCTTCGCCTTCTGATTTTTAACTTCTTCTCATACTCTTATCTTCCATATTCTGGCCTCCTACAAATTTCATAGCTATGTCGAATCTTCTTTCTAATGTTGATGAGGAGAACCACGCCATTCCCTTGGATGTTGTATTTCCCGTGCCTAGGAAAGATACCATCTCCGCCGCTGAAGAGGAGGCCCTCCCTTCAGTGGAGGAGATTATCCCCCAAAGCCCTGATAGTACGTCTGATTTTCAATGGTGGCTGGATGTGATGACCAAAAAATTCTAATTGTTTATGACGTCTAGGCGCTTGGATGAATTCAAAGCCAAGTTTGGTCTCCCTGACCATGTAGAGTTAATCCCCTCTAGTGAGGATGAAGTGCATGTTCACCGTCATGGGTATTATGCTCTCTATGCCTACCAGTTCGCCGTCGGCTACTCGTTCCCCCTCCTTCCGCTGGTGGAGGCATTTTGTCGCCATTAGAACATTTGCCCTACCTATCTCACCCCGTACGTTTACAAAGTGATCAAAATGTTATCGAAGTATGCCGAATTGGTTAGGGTCAAGGTCACGGTGCGACACTTAGTGCATCTATTCGCGCCTAGCATTTATCGAGGAACGATATTGAACCTTCGAAATCATGGTGGAAAATGCTTGGTGGTGAGGATGGATGATAAAGGTAGTCGGCAGCTCTGGCTCGACTAATTTTTTGTCAAGACTGAGGTTATTGTGCCTAATGTTACTGTTTTCCCTGAGGCTTGGAACCATACACGTAAGTAATTGTGTTTTTTGCTTTTACCCTTTCAAATACTTTGTGCATTCCAAGTTTAGTCGAGTAATCCTTCTTCTCCTGCAGCCACTAGTAGACCTCATCCGTTGGCGGCACATCTCGCCGACACGGTTAGGCAGGTTCTCCCCTGCACCATGGGGATTCGTAACTGGTCGAGCTTATTTTATAATTTCAAATCGGCCCATCCCTCAATGTGTAATCTCCTTCTTCTGGTCGTTGTCATATTCATATTGGCTTTTGTCATTGTACTCAACTTTTACGCTTTTTGCTAGGTTCAGTCAGGGGGGCTACAAGAAGGAACAAGGCACCTGTGCCCTCATTCAGGAGGAGAAGGGTCATTACACCTTCCGCCCCCATCTCAGCTGCTGCACTTGCTTCCTTATTGTCACTCATCGACGAAGATGATGAGGTTTCTCCACTTGATGAGGACTTAAGGCCCCCCATAAGGAAGGTAGTGGACATGGGAAGGGAGTTCCCTTGAACGTCGATTCAATAGAGGACGAGTTCGTGATTCAGGAGACGATAATGATACATATCGGGGATAGTGTTAGGGAGACCTCTAAGGCCCCACAACTAGAAGAGACTAATGAGGGCGTGCTTTCACGTCCTGATGATGAGAAGGTTGTGGAGGGGACGCTTGGTGATAGCTCCATGCATGTAGGTGCGAGAGGAGGCCTCTTCTTCTAGGCCGGCAGCGGATGCTTCTCTAACCAGCGGGGATAAAGGCAAGGACATCGTTGACGAGAGCGATGAGTCAGGTTCCGACATGGACCATGATGTTCTTAGGATGATTGATAAGGGACTCACTCAGATCGAGGTAAGGATGGAGGAGGGTTCAAAGACCATCACGATTCCAATGGATCTTGATTTGCTGAGAAATACAAATGAGGTGGTTCCCGCTCTCGGTCCTCTTTTCTCCGACACCGAGTGCGTTACCCTCAAGGAATTGTTTGATATTACTTTATCGAAGAACATTTCTGGCCTTGCCCTCAGTGTAAGTGTGGTTGTCCTTCGTTCTTTTTTCCTTTGCCTTAACTTGCTTCTGAGTTTTAAGTTTTTCTTTTCTTTAATTTACAAACTGTCATTCTTAAAATTGAGAGTGCCCGAAGGGAGAAAAGACGGGAATATATTTATGTAAAGTTGAAGGGTAAGTAACTGGAGTACCGTGGGAAGTACCAGGATGTTCAGAGGCGGCTTTGCGAGGAGGGCGACGTGCCGGCCTTGAGAGAAGAGCTGAAGAATAAAGACAAGGAGCTGATGGTAGCCTTGGAGAGGCTCAGCGTTCTCGAAGGGGCTTTTAAGAGAAAAGAAGAGGAGCTCGAGCTGAGCAAGGGCGTGGAGGCCCAATGCAGCGACCTCCAAAATCAGGTGGATCAACTGCAAAGTTAGCTGGATGGGTGCTAGTTTCAAATGGATGCTCTCGGGGGGAGGGGGGGAGGGGGGGTTGCTGAGAAGCAACAGATGTTCTAGCAGGGCGGATTTCTCGACTGGATATTTGGAGGAAGGTTGACATTCTCGAGCTGGCGAGCAGGACTCTCCATTCTGAGCGGGATAATGCTCTGTCTATGGCCAAGGCTAAAGAGGATCGGCTTGAGGAAAGGATTGGAGAGTTGGATAAGGAGAACTCCTAGCTGCATGATCGAGTTGTTGCTCTTGAGGCCGAGAATGCCTAACTTCTTATAAGGCCCTCTACATCTAATGCCTATGAGTATCCTATTATTCCTCAAGAGTAGTACAAGGATTGCATCCTTGCTGAAGCCCGACTGAACATGATTCATGATTTGATAAGACGGGCTTTGTTTATGAGATGGCTATTGAGGAGGCTCGAGTCAAATCTCGGGAGGCCCGGCTTGCTTGTGAATACGATCCCGCCATGCCTCAGGCTGACTCCGAGAGAGATGATGAGGGACATGTGGACCAGCTCGCGGATAGCGCAAGGTGTGACTCTGCTAATGGTCGAGATAGGGAAGGAGAAGATGATGGAAGTTGAGGCGGTGATGGACACTAGCTTTTTATGTTTTCATTCGTCTCTTGTACTTTTTGTTGGCGTCTTTGAACGCCTTTGTATAAATATTCTCTATGAACATAAAAGTTCTCTTTGGTTTCATATATATGTTTTGTCTTTGTGCGTTCCTGTTTTTGTACTTATGTTTTCTTCATTGTTATCTTCCACTCGAGTTTAGGCCTAGGGCTGGTAAGTGTTGTTCAAACGGGTCGAACTATGTCGTTGAGTTATGTCGAGGACGAGGGCCGATGAATGCGGTTCGAGTTGAACGACCACATCTTTTTGTTTAAGTCGTAGCCGAGGGATAAGGATAGTCGCTCAGTTTTTGAACGTATCTTTGATTATGTTGTGGCCATGAGCTAATAGGAGTTGTTCGATCCGGTCGAACTTTCAATTTATTAGTTCATGGCCTGGGGACGATAGGTGTTTTATGAGCTTGGTCGAACGTACATTTCATTAAGTTGTGGCCGGGGGGTGATAGATGTTGTCCGAGCTTGGTCGAGCGTACCTTTCATTAAGTCGTGGTTGGGGGTCGATAGGTGTTTTTCGAGCTTAGTCGAACGTACCTTTCATTAAGTCATACCTTTGATTAGGTTATGGCCAACGGCCGATAGGTGTTATTCGAGCCGCTCAAACGTACCTTTTGGAGAGCAGTTTCGATCAGACGTGCATCTTTATTATTTCAACATCATTGTTTCAAGTACATCATTTTGCTCTTCGATAACTTTTGGAAAAGATTTACAAGTGCCGGGTGTTGGTTGGCATTCCAGTACTACTATTATCTAGTCCCTTCACCGTTCAGCTTGGAGATTCTTGAGGAGTCGAGCAATGAAAGATAAGTCTTCTCGTGCACTCCAACTTAAAGTGTCCCACTCGTTGCCTCGTTAAAAATCTTTTTGAGAAAAGCCTATTGGGACAAAACTCAAATGACGGGAAAAAAGTACGGCTTACGGGGCACCTCTTATTTCTGAGAAGTTTAAATACTTGAGATGGCTGATATTCCAATTGTTTGGTATGAGCTTTCCTTCCATAGTTTCCAATTGGAATGAACCCTTATCTGCTTTGCCTACAACTTTATATGATCTGTCCTAGTTGGTTCCTAATGAGTGGTGATTTTACCATTTATTTTAGTCTCTTTTCTTTAGTTTTTGCATCCGTTAATTATGATATGAGGTTGTTTATGGTGTGTATTACTATATTTTTAGGTAAATGATGCCATGAAGAAACTTGAATTCAATTGAGGTGGAGTTGAGGGAAAAAAGAGTAAAATGCAAATTCCTTCAGTGATTCCGCATCTGCGGAACACTGTGTGCTTTTGCAACCTCGCATCTGCGAGCAAATGGTCTACATTTGCGAAAGAAGACCTGGAAGGCATAAACCGCTTCAGTGATTGATTTACCGCATATGTGGTTGCGCTTCTGCGCTTGATGTCCGCATTTGCGTTCACGCTCCTGCGCGTGGATGTCCGTTTCTGCGGAGTACCCTGTTTCCATTAAATCTCGCTTCTGCGAGCTTCTATACGCATCTGCGTAACCGCACCTGCGTAACCACACCTGCGAGGATTATTCCGCATGTGCGATCAACGGGCTTTAGCTATGGACAGTCTTGGAATTTCACATTTTCTCCATTCCAAAACCACAAATACACGACCTAGCTTATTGGAAACACGTCTTTGTCTTATTGTTCAGTCTTTAGACTAGAGAAGACAAGTTTTGGAGCTAGGGTTCTTGCACACACACTTGGATCTTGAAGATTTGAAGCTTTTGGTTGAGAATTTCTTACCCATTCATGTTCATTTCTTCATTTCCTTGCTTTATATTTTATATCTACTTGTGTAGTATTTATTCCAACACTTGAATCTTGTTTAAGGGAATATTCATATTTAAAGTGTGGATTAAATATCTTGTTGTGCTTATGTATTGAACGATTTTTAGTTATTTTGAAGTGAGTTATTGTTTCTTTAATTATTCTTGTTCTTTAATGTTTCCAAAGGGATTAGCTAACCCTAGGACTCGCCCATTTACTTCGAATTAATTTTGGGAAAGATAATTTGGGATTGGAAAGATTAATTAACAAGAACTTGAGGCTTTCACCCTCACTTTATAGATTCTACCTAGGGATAGGATTGAACTACTTGTAGCCATATTCGGGTGTGCTTAATCTCTTAATTGTTTTAGGGATAATTCAATTAGGAAGTCTTGTTAGTCTTCGGAAGAAGCTAATATAGAATTATTACCCGAGGCTAATTAACATACACTTGCTCATAGTTGTAAAATCGTGAAATACATTGGATCGTTACTTGAGTGTAATTCCCCTTATATCCAAGCTTGTAGCCATTGATCATTTTACTTGCTTTCTAGGTTAGTTTACATTTTTGTAATTAGTTATAAATATTTTCTCAAAAACCATTCTAAGTGTTTGGCTTAGCATAATAAGTGATATTTCTCTTACACGCCTAATCGCCTACATATTGTTCTCTGTGGGATTCGACCCCGACTCATAGTTGGGTAAATTATATTGCGTGCGACCGTGTCCATTTACTTTTTAGTAGTGGATTTGGATGTCATCAGTTCCCACCTTGCCTTCTCGTGGGTCCCTGTTTGCACGTAGTCCCCGATCTTGAGTAGTCGGACCTTTGCCATTTTGTTGTAGTAGTGTTCTACATGTTGGTTTTGCTCGACCATCCTTATGTATGCCATATCTCATCGCTCCTTGACCTAATCGAGGTCTTGTCTCCTATTCTCGTCGTTGGAGATGCCTTTTTCATGGGAGCACCTCAGTCTGGGTTCTCCGACTGGTATTATTGCCTCTGTTGCATAGATCAGAGAAAAAAATGTCTCTCATGTGCTCGTCTTCGGAGTTGTTCTGTGCGCCCATAATACTTCTGGGAGTATTTCCGGCCACAGTCCCTTGGCATTTTCGAGTTTTTTCTTCATGATGTTTAAGATAGATTTTTTCGAGGATTTTGCTTGCCCGTTACCGGCCGGGTGATAAGGTATCCTTTTAATATGCCATTTTTCAAAGAACTCGGTAATTTTTCTTCTCGTGAACTGGGGTCCGTTGTCACAACTTATCTCTTTATGTAGGCCTAATCGGCAGATAATGTTTTTCCATATGAAGGCGATTACTTCATGCTCATGAACTTGGGAGAATGCTCATGCTTCCACCCACATAGAAAAATAGTCAGTTAAAACTAAAAGGAATTTTACATTACCCCATCCTGGTGGAAGCGGTACCACGATGTCCATTCCCCATTTAATGAAAGGCCACGAAGAGGTAACAGAATGGAGGTGCTCGCCTGCTTGGTGGATTAGTGGCGCGTATTTTTGACATTGCTCACATTTCTTCACAAATTCTTGGGCGTCTTTTTTCATGGTGGGCCAATAATACCCGGTCCGTATAAGGCACCTGACAAGTGCTCGGTCACTGGAGTGACTACCACAATGACCTTCGTGGACTTCTTCAAGGACACGTTAAGTTTGGTTTGGGCTTAAGCATTTTGCCAAGGGGCCACCGTTTGTTCTCTTGTATAAGTCGTTGTGAATGAGACTGTACATGGCCTGCATTCTCAGTTTTTTAGCTTCCTTTTTGTCATCTGAGAAGGTGCCTGTCACGCCCCAAACCTGGGCCTGGACGTAACACGGCACTCGGTGCCTGACTACATGTGACCGAGCGAACCAACTGGCTGGCTGAATCAACATGTGGTATCATAAATACTGAATGCGGAAGATAAACTAACACATGCTGATATACTGAAAGTCTGGATGATATAAATCAAAGTGCGGAAATACTAATACAATTCTAAAATATTTTTGTAGCCAACATGGCTTAACATGAAAAGCCTGAGACTCTGTCTAACTGTTACTCTAGTCTATAAAGCCTCTATTGAAGTACTGAAAGCACTATCTGTAAATACTGAAAGGTTGTAAAGTAATGATAATGCCCCAAAAGAACTGGGGATCACCAAACAGCTAGTACGAGAATCCTAGCGCTCTGAATCTTCAACCTGTAAATCATTACCTGCATCGTGAGATGCAGGCCCCGAGCAAAAGGGACGTCAGTACATTTGAATTGTACTGGTATGTAAAGCAACTGAAAGAAAGAATTATAATGCTGAAACTGAAACTAAGCTGATAACCGAAAAGATAACTGATAACTGAAAAGATAACTGAACTGATAACTAAAAAGATAACTGATAACTGATAACTGAACTGATAACTGGAAAGATAACTAATAACTGATAACTGAACTGAATAAAGGAAGTAAGGATATGAATACTCCCTCTTCTGAATGATGAACAACCTGTTTATCTGAATATTAAACTGCGGCCTCAGGCCCAATATATATATATGTGCACAAGCTGTAGCCTCGGGCCCAAGTATACGTATACATAACTGCGACCTCAGGTCCAAAATGCATAAAGCATAAACTACGGCCTCAGGCCCAAAGATGCATAAAGCATAAACTGCGGCCTCAGGCCCAAATACAAGTGTTCAACATTCAGGGATTTAAAATCAGGAACTGAGAATCATACTGCAATATATGATAGTGAAATACTAAATTACATTGAGTTACATAATACTGGAATACTAGATCACACTGAGTTACATAATACTGGAATACTGGATCACACTGAGTTACATTATACTGGAATACTGAATCATACTGAGTCACATAATACTGGAATACTGAATAGGACTAGAATGAGACATGTATTCTTGAACTGGTTATGAACACTGAAACTTCGGTTGTTTAGACATGCTGAGTAAGCTTTACTGAGACTTAGGGACATCAAGCCCAAGTCTATATTGAATATGAACTGAGCTCACAATGTTCGAAATGAAAGTCATGAACGAGTTATGAAGCTAGAGAATAGAAGTTCTACAACTATTCAAGGAACTAGGCTTAACTATATTTCTGAGGCAATTGATACGTCGTAAAAGAAACATAGTGTAGGGAGAATCATTAAAATTCCAAAACATAGAGAGTTAGCCTCACATACCTTAACTTCCTGCTCTTGAGTGTAATACAACCTTCGCCAAACCTTTCAACTTTAATCTATATCAATACAAGTCAAAGGGATTCCATATTAGCATAAATTCTCATGTTTTAGTCACTTAAACATTTTCTCAAACACTTGGTGACATAAAGCTTCATGGTCCTTATTAATGGTGTTTCTACACCCAACAAGCCATTCTCCTGATCCTAGATAAATTCTAAAGTCTCAAATGGTTATAATCAACATTATTCTTCATCACCCATAAGGTAAACAACACTCTTAACCAATAATCAACACTCAACACCCCAACCCTATAATCGTTCATGCTGTTCTATCAAACCCATCAACTCATATCTCATGCACTAGGGTTTATAATCATCAAACCAATGCTAGAATCAATTAGAGGGTGAAGATATTACCTTTTTGACGTTCAATCTCCTTGAATTCGAGTTCTATGGTTCCTTCTCTCAACAACGATGTCCCAATCAAATATCTAATGATATGGAGGGTTTACCCATGTTAATAAGATGTTGGGAAATTGAAATTAACTTAGAATCACCATTAGAACTTACCTTGGATGGTGGAAGGACCCTTAAGGAGTTAGGTTTTTGAGAGTTCCCCTTTCTAGAGCAAGTTTTTATGTTTTGGGGCTGTGGAGGACGAAATATAGCTTTAAAACGACCCCCCACTAGCGCGCCCGTGCTACTGGAGGCTTGCCCGCGCTACTGACCGTGCTAAATGGCAGTAACACTGCCTCAAAATTAGCGCGGCCGCGCTACTGGGCGTGCATGCGTGTACTGTTCCGTAAAACACACATAACTTTTTGCAAAGAGATCCGTTCGGGCTACATAATATATCGTTGGAAAGATATTTCAAAGGCCTACAACTTTCATGTTTTGAGTTTTCCCAAATTCCTTACATTTTCAACAAACACTGATGGAATACAGACGTTCTGCAAACTTAGTCGATTTTGTCAAATCTTATGCGCCTCACTTTCCATCTTGATTTTTAAACAACTATTTTCACCCATAATCATCTCGATGGGAATTCACATGCTCAAAATATATCCTTACTACTCCTTTAACTCATTCATACCTAAGCCAAATTTGCGGGGTGTTACATTATCTCCCCCTTGGGATCATTCGTCCTCGAATGATTGTCTTGACTGTAACTTCTGCTAACTCCGGACCTTAAATGAGTCTGGTGCAAACATGAAATTTCATTAACACTTTTATACTAAACTAAATGAATACATAATTACTGAACTGTTGTGATATTGAACTGAATAACTACTATATTGACTGAATATTGGTATGCCATGGATACGTGATTACTGAACTAACATGGATATATGAATATTGTACTGGCACGAATTTTTGAGTAATCTTAGTACTAAGCTGGTGTGAATGTCTAAACATTGAACTAACATGAGTAGCTGAGTATTGAGCTGACATTAGTATCTGAGTACTGAACTGACATGAGTATCTGAGTACTGAACTGACATGAGTATCTGAGTACTGAACTGACATGAGTATTTGAGTAGTGAACTGACATGAGTATCTGAGTACTGAACTGACATGAGTATCTGAGTACTGAACTGACATGAGTATCTGAGTACTGGAAACTTGACATGAGTATCTGAGTAGTGAACTGACATGAGTATCTGAGTACTGAACTGACATGATTATCTGAGTACTGAACTGACATGAGTATCTGAGTACTGAACTGACATGAGTATCTGAGTACTGGAAACTTGAATGTTATAACATGATACGTGAAATACTGGTTGTACCACCACTAATTCTGGTGGCAACTCCAACTCATAAGCTAGTTGACCGATCCTTCGCAAGATTCTACATGACCCAATATAGTAGGGACTATGCTTTCCTTTCTTCCCAAATCTCATAATGCCTTTCATAGGCGAAACTTTTAGAAACACCCAATCACCAACTTGAACCAACCAATTGGCGATCTACACCTTCTCCCATACAGAGCTTCTTACGGTGCCATCTTGATACTAGAATGGTAGGTTATTATTAGCAAGGTCAATGAGAGGTATGTGATAAAACACTAGGCTTTCTGCTGCACGACTTTCACTTGCTGATAATTCGGACACTTGGCCACAAAGTCTGCAACGTTTTTTTTCATGTTGCTCCACCAATTAATATCCTTAATACCATGATACATCTTTGGGGAACCTGGATGGAAAGAATACCTGGAATCATGGGCTCTAACATGATCTTCTCTCTTTAAGTCCATCTATGTCTGGAAAACACAATCTTTCTTGGTACCTCAAAGTACCATCATCTCCCCCTTATTCAAAAGCCATCATTTTATACTTGTGAATCTCCTCTTTCAACTGCAACACGTATGGATCATCAAATTGTTTCTCCTTCTCTTCAGCTACTAACGGGGAACAAGTCCTGTTCTAGACAACAACTCCGTCATCTTTAGAGTCCGAAGTCGAACTCCTATCTTGGCTGGTGAACTTCTTTTACCAGAGTTCTCTTATCTACCTCAATCATGAGTTATACTTCCCACACTTTATCTTCTTAAGAATTTCCTGAAAACACTTATAGAATTGTTGTGAGCTAAGTCTTTAACCAGTACTCCGAAGACTAGAGTCTTGTGCAATGACACTACCCTCGTGATACATAACTGGGCATGATTTTACAGCTTTCTGTGATCACTTTATCATCAATAACTAAGATCGGTGATCATTCTACTCACTTAGTCTTTCTTACACAGGCTAGACATAATCCCTGTGGTAATTATACAATTTTCTCTCATTACCAAACTGATTTTCTTTTTCATATCCCATGCTAACTATTCGAGTTTCAAATCTCTAACTGGACTTACTGAAAATTTTCACATTACTCCTTAGACCAAAGGTCTTATACTTGTGGATCCTTCTCTTTTTGTTGGGATCCAAAAAACCTTCCTTATTTTCTGCAATTCTTTGCACTCCACGTCAATGACGACTCATCTTCCTACTAACTTCTGAGAAATCCTTCTTACTTGAAAAAAACTAAATTATTCACTTAACGGAAAGCAAATACATTCACAACTATCATACACAATCTTAATAATTTAACTCTGCTTACACTGTCAATCTGGAGAAATCCCATTTCGAATAACTCTTAAAGGCTATCTTCTGTAGTTTTGCTCTCTTACTTGCTAGCTAATTTTTTTTCCACTTCGCTGTACCTCGGGTTTAACATAAGCTCTTGGTTCATAACACACGTCGTATTTTAAACTGTCATCCACCTCACTTAGTTAACCTGGCTAAGTGCATCAAATTGTACCTCATACTAGCTCTGCTGAAATTGCTAATTTGTTGATCTACTCAACACTATAAATATCTTTTTCTAACACCTGTTAGCGTCATATTCTTTCTTCTTGCTCTGAATAACTAAATGAAGCATAAGGTTACTCCTAACTGCCCTCATCGCCTGACCATCTTCTTTTGCGTGCACGTATCATTCTTGTTGAACTATGACATTGGATCGCGCTTCGGGAAATGTTCATTGTGTCTTAAACAAAATTGTAATATTAACCCCAAACTTTTTATAACTTCAAAATCACTTCAGACTATAAAACCTCCAACCTAAACACATATCATATACAGGGAACGTCATGTTTTATTTATCTCAAAATTAGCCATTCGTATAAAATTCACTACATGGTACTTTCTAGTTTCTATTTGCAACATAAGTCTAAACGACATAAAATCATATCCTAACAATTCAAGGTTGCCTGCCTTCTTGGTCTCATTTCGTACATCATATTATTCTTAGCTATATTTCCCTTAGGCTCTTTTCTGTCCAAAACTATACTGACCAATTTTAGGGTCTGACATCTGGACTATCATCATCCAACTTGTGGCTCCATTCCCATGAATTAAAAGAAATTGTTCTTTGAGGTAACACACATACGACTACCATTCACAAACTTATCCTTCAGAGTATACAATAAATCACTTATTGTACCATCCGGCGATTCTCAGGTTTTAATCCTGACTTAAATATGCGAAGGTTTCGCTATAATCACTGTTACTTACCTTTTCTTTGAGAACCCCTATGCATCACTGTATACTCACAAGTCACCAAAAATTTTGATACACTGAAAATTGGAGATTTTGTAACTGAATAACTGATAACTGGCATCCTGAATAACCATAAACTTGCTAACTGAAAGATTGTATAACTGGTAATTGAGGTAAACTGATAACCATAAGACATCATAACTGCTTTTGTACTTTCTGATAAGGTTATGCTCTAATGTGTGCTAGTATCCATTGCATCCCACTTTTGACATCCTCTTAAGTCTCATATTTACCAAGCTGTACTCCATAATTATACCCCAATGGGCAATTATCCTCTCTAGGACCTTAGGTTTCTCATGCGCGTCGCTCGGGCATCCAATACGTTTGGAATTCGATAGGAAAAGAAGATTACCTATTGCTATAAGTTTCATGGCACGATCTAGAGTAGAAAGAAGTGAGACAATCCTGAATGTCTTGGTAGTTAACCATTTATATGAGTGGCCGGCACACACATATAAAGGAAACTCCACTGGACACGGCTTCATAGACTCCCTAAGACTCTCGAACCTAGTGCTCTGATACCAAGCTTTGTCACGCCCCGAACCTGGGCCTGGACGTAATACGGCACCCGGTGCCTGACTACATGTGACCGAGCGAAACTGGCTGGCTGAATCAACATGTGGTATCATAACATACTAAATTGTGGAAGATAAACTAACACATGCTGATATACTGAAAGTCTGGATGATATAAATCAAAGTGCGGAAATACTAATACAATTCTAAAATATATTTGTAGCCAACATAGCTTAACATGAAAAGCCTGAGACTCTGTCTAACTGTTACTCTAGTCTATAAAGCCTCTAATGAAAAGTGAAAACATTGACTGTCTGAAAAATACTGAAGACTTTAAGGTAATAATGATGCCCTGAAAGAATTAGGATCACCAAATAGCTGGTACGAGAATCCTAGCACTCGGAATCATAAACCTGTAAATCATTACCTGCATTGTGAGATGCAGGCCCCGGGCAAAAGGGACGTCAGTACATTTGAATTGTACTGGTATGTAAAGCAACTGAAAGAAAAAAATTATAAATTCTGAAACTGAAACTAAGCTGATAACTGAAATGATACTGATAACTGATAACTGAACTGATAACTGAAAAGATAACTGATAACTGATAACTGATAACTGAACTGAATAAAGGAAGTAAGGATATGAATACTCCCTCTTCTGAATGATGAACAACCTGTTTATCTGAATAAGCTACGGCCTCGGGCCCAATATATATGTGCACAAGCTACGGCCTCAGGCCCAAGTATACGTATACATAACTACGGCCTCAGGCCCAAACATGCATAAAGCATAAACTACGCCCTCAGGCCCAAACATGCATAAAGCATAAACTACGACCTCAAGCCCAAATACAGGTGTTCAACATTCAGGAACTGAGAATCAAACTGCAATACATGATAGTGAAATACTGAATCACATTGAATTACATAATGCTGGAATACTGGATCATACCTGGGTTACATAATACTGACATACTGAATGGGACTAGACTAAGACATGTATTCTTGAACTGATTATGAATACTGAAATTTCAACTGTATATGGCATACTGAGTAATCTATACTAAGACTCGGGGCATCAAACCCAAGTCTATATTGAATACGCACTGAGCTCACAACGTTCAGAATGAAAGTCATGAGCGAGTTATGAAGCTAGAGAATAGAAGTTCTACAACTATTCAAGGAACTAGGCTTAACTATATTTCTGAGGCAATTGGTAACGTCGTAAAAGAAACATAGTGTAGGGAGAATCATTAAAATTCCCAAACATAGAGAGTTAGCCTCACATACCTTAGCTTCCTGCTCTTTAGTGTAATACAACCTTCGCCAACCCTTTCAACTTTAATCTATATCAATACAAGTCCAAGGGATTCCATATTAGCATAAATTCTCATATTTTAGTCACTTAAACATTTTCTCAAACACTTGGTGACATAAAGCTTCATGGTCCTTATTAATGGTGTTTCTACACCCAACAAGCCATTCTCTTGATCCTAGATAAATTCTAAAGTCTCAAATGGTTATAATCAACATTATTCTTCATCACCCATAAGGTAAACAACACTCTTAACCAATAATCAACACTCAACACCCCAACCCTATAATCGTTCATGCATTTCTATCAAACCCATCAACTCATATCTCATTCACTAGGGTTTATAATCATCAAACCAATGCTAGAATCAATTAGAGGGTGAAGACATTACCTTTTTGACATTCAATCTCCTTGAATTCGAGTTCTAGGGTTCCTTCTCTCAACAACGATGTCCCAATCGAATATCTAATGATATGGAGGGTTTACCCATGTTAATAAGATGTTGGGAAATTGAAATTAACTTAGAATCACCATTAGAACTTACCTTGGGTGGTGGAAGGACCCTTAAGGAGTTAGGTTTTTGAGAGTTCCCCTTTCTAGAGCAAGTTTTTATGTTTTGGGGCTGTGGGGGACGAAATATAGCTTTAAAACGACCCCCCACTAGCGCGATCGCGCACCTGGAGGCTTGTTCGCACTAGTGGTCACGCTAAACAGCAGTAACACTGCCTCCCACTAGCGCGATCGCGCACCTGGAGGCTTGTTCGCGCTAGTGGTCGCGCTACCGGGCGCGCATACGTGTACTGTTCCAGAAAATGCACATAACTTTTTGTACAGAGATCTGTTTGGGCTCTATAATATATTGTTGGAAAGATATTTCAAAGGCCTACAACTTTCATGCTTTGAGTTTTCCTCAATTCCTTACAAATTTTCAGTAAAACTTGATGGAAGACAGACCTTCTGCAAACTTAGTCGATTTTGTCAAATCTTATGCACCTCACTTTCCATCTTGATGTTTAAACAACTATTTCACCCATAATCATCTCGATGGGACTTCACATGCTCAAAATATATCCTTACTACTCCTTTAACTCAATCATACGTAAGCCGAATTTGCGGGGTGTTACACAGCAGTAGTAGTTCGGGAGCCAGCCTTCAGTCCACCGAGACACCGAGGTAGCCCTGCAGGCGTCCGCAGGCCCAACGTCTCCTCTATCTTTTATTATGTTCTGTTATCTCCTGTATTCGGGACAGACAGTGTTACTTTCTTTCAAACAGTTGTATGTAGTAATCTTAGTAGTCCGTGAATGATGTGACACCAGAATCTGGGTAGAGGCATATGTGGAATTCCTTATTATTTTGGTTCATTTTGTCTAAGTCTTCCGCTTAAATCTCATATTCCGTTGTTATTTAAATGTTTATCGCTTGTTAATATATGCTGTAAAAAGGATTAAAACAAAAGAGTTAAGAATTCATAATTTCGTGGCTTGCCTAGCTTCTACGAGTAGGCGCCACTACGACTCCCGAGGGCGGGAAATCCGGGTCGTGACAAGGTTGTATCAGAGCTCTAGGTTACATAGGTCTCACAATTCACGGACAAGCTTAGTAGGGTCTGAGGGATCGGTACGGAGACGTCTGTATTTATCCCCTAGAGGCTACAGAGTTAGGAAAACTTCACATTTGTTCTTTCTTGTCGTGCAGTTTGGTTTGTCAATGCTAATTGAATTTCTACTCTGCTCTTTCGCAGATGGCGAGAACACGCGCTTCCTCATCTACCGATCAGCAGCCCGAGCCCCCAGCAGCAGCTCCCACTAGGGGCAGAGGGCGAGGCCGAGGCAGGGGCAGAGCTCAGCCTAGGGCAGCACCACCCGTAGCGGAGCCTCAGGTTGATTTTGATGACGAGGTTACATCCCCAGCAGTTCCAGTGGGCCCAGCTCAGGTCCCAGAGGGGTTTATTGCTACCCCAGTTCTTTAGGATGCTCTGGTTCGTCTAATGGGCCTTATGGAGAATGTCACCAGGGCAGGTTTGCTCCCTGTAGACCAGCCGTCTCTCAGGTTGGAAGAGGAGCCCAGACTCTTGCTACTCGCACTCCGGAGCAGGTAGCTCCCCAGTTTCAGACTCCAGCAGCTCAGCCAGTTGGAGCGGTTCAGCCGGGTGTGGTAGCTCAGACCGGCGATGGTGCAGCCATGTCTGCCGATGCTTTGTGGAGATTGGACAGGTTTACCAAGCTCTTCACTACTACCTTCAGCTTCATCTACTGAGGATCCCCAGGATTATCTGGACAGCTGTCACGAGGTTCTTCGGAACATGGGTATTGTTGAGACCAATGGGGTTGATTTTGCTACATTTCGCTTGTCTGGATCCGCGATGACTTGGTGGAGGGATGCTTAGCTAGACCAGCAGGATCGCCAGCCTTGACCTGGGAGCAGTTCACACAGCTATTTCTGGAGAAGTTTCTCCCTATTACACAGCGAGAGGCCTATCGGAGGCAGTTCGAGCGCCTTCAGCAGGGATCCATGACTGTCACCCAGTACGAGACCAAATTCATAGATTTGGCTCGCCATGCCCTTATTATACTTCCCACTGAGAGGGAGAGAGTGAGACGGTTTATTGATGGACTTATTCAGCTGATTCGTCTCCAGATGGCTAGAGAGGCTGGGAGTGAGATATCCTTCTAGGAGGCGGCCAATGTGGCCCGGAGAGTTGAGATGGTACTATCACAGGGGGGTGGTCATGGAGAGGATAAGAGGCCCCGTCATTCAGGGAGATTCATATGGTAGAGGCCATCCTCCTAAGCCCTTTCAGTCAGCCCTTTAGGTTTCTCACGGTGCTTCAGGTGGCCGTGGTTCTCGCATGCAGTATTCTGATCAGCAGCCCTACAGTGCACCACCAGCTCCCATCAGTGCACCACCGATCCAGAGTTTTTGGGGAGGTCATTCAGGTCGCCAGGGTCAGTCTCAGTTTCCTCAGCCGAAGCATTCTGGTAGATGTTATGAGTGTGGTGAGTATGGTCATATCCGGAGGGCTTGTCCGAGGTTGTGGGTACTCAGTCGCAGTAGCAGGGTTCCCGTGCTATGATTCAGGCACCAGATGTTCCACAGACCGCTCAGCCAGCTAAAGGGCGGGGGTAGAGGTGCTAGAGGTGGAGGTAGAGGATTTAGAGGTGGAGCTCAGACCGCTAGAGGTGGAGGCCAGCCAGCTGCAGGCCGTCCCAGAGAGGTAGTCCAGGGTGGTGGGGCCCAGCCCCGATGTTATGCTCTTCCAGCCAGGCCCGAGGCTGAGGCTTTAGATGCGGTTATCACAGGTACTGTTCTGGTTTGTGATAGAGATGCTTCAGTATTATTTGATCCAGGGTCTACATACTCGTATGTGTCATCTTATTTTGCACCGTATCTAGTTATGCCTAGTGATTCCCGGAGTGTCCCTGTATATGTGTCTACACCGGTGGGTGATTCTATCGTGGTAGATCGAGTCCATCGTTCTTGTATTGTGGTGATTGGGGGTCTTGAGACTCGTGTAGATTTGTTGCTTCTAGACATGGTTGACTTTGATGTTATATTGGGGATGGACTGGTTATCACCTTACCACGCTATCTTGGACTGTCATGCCAAGACTGTGACCTTAGCTTTGCCGGGTTTGCCTCGTTTAGAGTGGAGAGGGACTCCTGGTCATTCTTCCCGCAGTGTTATCTTGTATGTGAAGGCTCGGCGTATGGTCGAGAAGGGGTGTTTGGCCTATTTGGCATATGTTCGTGATTCTAGTGCTGAGGTCCCTTCTGTTGATTTTGTGCCCGTTGTCCGTGAGTTTCCTGAGGTATTCCCTTCAGACCTGCCGGGTATGCCGCCCGACAGGGATATTGACTTTTGCATTGATGTGGCTCCGGGCACTCAGCCCATTTCTATCCT
>NW_017674644.1:67867-89891 GCF_001879085.1 Nicotiana attenuata | reverse complement strand
TTTTCTTAAGGCCATGGTTCTTTCCAAGGGTGGAATATTGTGTGAATCGGGTGGCTCTTCCCGATGATGGATGGAGTGACTACCTTCTTAAGGGTTTGAGTCCATTTCTTTGATTTTTCTTTTGTTTTTGATAGTTTTAGTTAAAGGCACCTCAAGCAAAGCTTCACTTGGGCCTAGCACATTTGCCTTTGATCCCATGGTCAAAGACATAATGTTGTATTTAGGATGGTGAATGTCGTGGCCTTGAGACTCTTGCGTTGACCAAACAATCATCATGTGGTCTTTTCGGACCATAGTGTGCTTGAATCGTAACTAAGGTCGTTGTGGGCCGTCGACTCGATGTCTTTAGCAATCCCTTAGCGTGTGTGGTGAGGAATCTAATTGTGAGTCCAAGTCCCAAGCCAATGGTCTAGAACTTGCTCTGAATGTTTGTTGAGGCGAAATCCTAGGTGAAATTTGACTTGAGAAATGATTATAGGCTCTCCTTGATACGAATGTTAAGTTGAACAATTCCATAGCCTACCAAAAAGATGATCCCTAGTTAACCCCTTTGAGCCTTAAACCTTTTCTTTCAAGAACCAATGCTACAAGCCTATACCCGTTCTAAATGATTATCCTCTCTTGGCACTCAAATCTTCCCTTGAGTAATGGCAAATGTCTAAGTTTGGGCGGAGAGACAAGAAAGGAAACAAGGTGGTAGAAAGGTACAAAAGCAAAAGAAAAAGGAAGGCAATGAAAAAGCAAGAAAAGAAAATGACAAAAAGAAAGTCCAAAGTGAACAAGAATAAAAAGGGATTCAAAGAAAACAAAAGTGAAAAGAAAAAGGTGTGAAAAAAAAGTAGAAAAGGAGAAACGTTTTGCATTGCACAATGCGTCTCTTTAACCCCTTGTAAAGAAGTGAAATACTCAAAAGAGTCAAGAGAATTGTGCCATAATGAATCAAAAGAAGTGCTTAAGGGAAGATTGAACCCACTTGAATAAAAACATGTCCTACCCTTACCCAAAAGCCTTCATAATGACTCCACAAAAGCCCTATAGGATCTTGAGTTGAAGGAAACCTACATTAGTGGATACTTACATAAGGGGCAAGCATATGGTACCTAGAGCCGGACTTGTGACCTTCTTCTTGAGAGAGATGAGTGAAATTCCATCAACCTCGATTTGTGTGTTAATACTCTAAAAGGTGAGGTTCGCTTAGGGAGAGTTGAGGACGTGTGAGTTTGGGTTCCACAATGACCAAAGTAATTGAGATAAGCTCTTTGATGAAATGTGTCAACTCTTGATGCTCTTGTGTCACACTTGATCCATGGTTTTATAAAAGTTAAATGTGTAAATGATGCATTCGTATTGAGGACAATTGTTAGTCCCAATTGATGCTTGTTGAGGTTGCATTAGGGGAGCTGGAATTATTTGGATTTTCCTTTAAGGGGTGGGTCTTATTTTGTTTGCTTGAGGACAAGCAAAGGCTTAAGTCTGGGGGAGTTGATAAGTTAGGATTTAACGTGTTTTATGCCCCTACTTGCCTACGCTTTTGTTATAAAATTGCTACAAAATAGTCCCGAAATGCTCACAAGTTGTACTTGATTGCAGGTTTGATCGACAAAGCGACGAAAGTCAAATATCGGCTCAGAAAGGAGTGAAACCTGCTCAAGTGTCAAAGACCAAGGAAGTTGAGGAAAAGAGGCCCTAGTGCGGACCGCGCAACTGTGAACGCGGCCGCACTACGAGGTTCAGAGAATGGCATATTCAAGGGGAAGGCTACGCGTCCGCGGTCATTTCCATGCGGTCCGCGGTCAGGCTCCGCGGCTGCGCTATCCGCGGAGCAGAGATTCAGAGAGCCAAATATTTGACCACTTCCAAGTAAAGCGGCCCGCGTCCATTTCTGTGCGGCCGCGCTACATTTTTACACGGTTCGCGGTCCTCAAATTCAGAGAAGCAGAAAACAAGAATTCAAGAGCCAGTGCGGCCAGGGTCATGTTTGCGCGGTCCGCGCTGACCCCGCGGGGGCATGTTTGTCCAGTTTTTCCAGCCCAGTATAAATAGGACCTTTTCCATTTTTAGGTTAAGTTTTATTTTTCTGAAGCTGCTGAGCTCGTGAGAACGACTAGTTTAGCCATTTTTGGCACTTTTGCTCTTCAATATTGTATTTTCTTGCTATCAATTAATTAATATGTTTACTTCTTTATCTATTTCTTTAATTTTTGCATCTAGCATGAGTAGCTAAACTCACTAGCTAGGGTTGTGGCTCAACCCTAGTGTGGGTAGTTGATGGGTGTTGCCATCAAAGGTTAGATTGATATTGGGTGTTTGTTATTTGGGTTAAATTTAGGTTTTAATTAAGGATTGGTGGTTGAAATACTGATTCTAGCTTGGTGGGTTTAACTCTTCTTGAGAAAGAGAGTCTATGACCCCAAAATTGACCCAACAAGGAATTGGGATGGACCCATGAGAAATGGTAGTCCTAATTAACGGGTTAAACCTCGAGAGAGTAATCACCCTACTTGAACCCTAGTTGCTTGGTCTAATTGGCCTACCCAATTGGTCTCGAGAGAGTCAATTAGGGCAAAATCACTCTCTCTACCGAGAGGTGTGAGAGTGGGTACAATTGTGCAACAGTTATAGCATAAGCCCCAAATATGTCAATCTATCCTTAGTAGCATCTACCCATTGATTAGCCACCTAGGCAATGCCAAATATGTCAATCTATCCTTAGTGCCAACAGTTATAGCATAAGCCCCAAATATGTTAATCTATCCTTAGTAGCATCTACCCGTTGATTAGCAACCTAGGCAATGCCACGACCCTAGTGCCTTTCTCTATATTAATTACAATTTAGCAATATTCCTGTAGCATACTTTAGTTTCAATCATTAGCTTTATAAAGGTAGATATAAAAAATCCAAACCAAAGATGTTTGAAGTGATATTAGAAGAACAACCGCAATTCTAGACTAAACAGACATTACAACTCCATTACTAGCTCCCTGTTGAAATTCGATCCCGAACCACTATTCGGGTAAAAGCTGTTACGACCCACTCTTCCTACCTTAGTGTAGTGTTTAGTCGGCAGCAATCAGATGTGTGTTCTAACTTGGGTCGGCTTGGTTGGCTCCGAATTGTATTGTTAAGGGTGAGTTGATTCGATTGTTATTGAGCTTATTAGTAATCGGGGGAGGTCAATGAGTTACCTTTTCTGTGTTGCGAGGCGTTATGATTTGTTGGGTTTAGGCACAGATGGTGCGGTTCCATTGGGGTTTCTTAGTGGAAGTCGAGCGGGAAAGAGTATTGGATATTGCTCGGCGGATAGCGTATCGATTATATCCTTTTAGGTTGAGTAGTGTTATGTATTTGCTTCACTGTGGTCATGATGATTTGCTTTGGTTCTATGCATCAAATTGTACGTGGTTGTCGATTTCGAGCATAGTGACTTGAGGTGTTTCATGTGGAGCAGTATTTGGATAGGATCGCGCATTGCAGCGAAGTTATATGGAGGTATGACCTTGCGGGGTAGATTTGTGTGTTCTATTTCTATGATGTGAGACGGGCTCTCTGCCTTGCTTGGTGGTGGTACTGTTGAGCTTGAGGTACATCTCTTTTATTTAAGTCACTTTCAGGATTTGAGTACGTTCGGATTGTTTCTTATTGGTGCGTGGATTGCACGAGTTGCGACTTTAGATCGTATTGATGTGTCATATCACCAGAGTAGTTGTTTTGGATTATATGAGATCGTTGGGATCTAGAATGAATACAAACGGATTTTGTTTCAGTTTGTTGGAAGGATAATATCGAGGTTCGGCTCAGAAATTTGCTATGGTCTTTGCCAAAGGGAAGTGGCTTTATGAATGGTTGATCTAAGAAATGGTTATGGCTTACTGTGTGTTATAGTTATCATTGGCAGCATATGAACGCGTTGGGATGAGACTTTAGTTGATAAGAGGTTTTCTAACGGTATTCGGTTGTTTTATGCAGCTGTTGTGATTAGAAGTTAACGCTACAAGTGTTTGAGTTATGTGGTATATCATGTAATTGCACCTGAGGTTGCAGGTATGGGTTACTACAGCTGGTTTGGTTGGGTTTTTTATCAAAAGCGTATTTCGGAAGATTTTAGAAACTTAGGCTTGAATCCGATGTGTTTTGGGTGATTTGATGTTGTTTCAGGTGTTTTGATGATTGGAACAAGTTTGAATAAGGTTTTAGGATGTGTTGGTTCCTCTGGTTGAGGTCCCGGGGGCCTCAGGTGAGTTTCGTGTGGTCAATCGGATCATTTTTGAGTTAAGGAAGTTGCAGATTTTGAGTTCCAGCAGTTGCAGACATTTTTGTCTTTGCGTTCGCGAAGGGTCACGAAGGGAGGCATCAGGTTTGGCCTTCGCGTTCGCGAGGGGAATCACGCGTTCGCGAAGGGCCAGGATTGTAAGCTTCGCGTTCGTGAGTGGCTAGGCCGCGTTCGCGTAGGGTCTTTTTTTAATCAGTTGGTTTGGGGTTAAGTGTTCTTCGCATTCGCGACTAAGGGATCGCGTTCGCGAAGGGTTGTTTGTGTAAGTCATTGCATTCTCGTAGGCTGTGTCGCGTTCGCGTAAGAGGAAATTTGGTCAAAGTAAGTTTGTGCTTCGCGAACGCGAGAGTTTGACCGCGTTCGCGAAGAAGGAAAGTCAGACCTAGGCAGAATGTTTTTAAACTCGTCTTGTTCGCGAATGTGGGTCTATTTTCACCCATAGCTGCTCGTTTTTGGAGATTTTTGAAGGAGATTGAAGAGGGATTCAAGGGGAATCGTTGGGAGGTAAGATTCTTGGACTAAAAACTCGATTATTATGTGAATTCCACCTAGAAAATTATGTAAACTAAGCCAAAAATTGAAGAACTAGGGCTTGAAAATTTGGACTTTTGAATTGGGATTTGAAGGACCATTTGGGGTCGGATTTGAACACTTTTGATATGTATGAACTCGTGGGGAGACAAGGAATCTATTGATGTAAAAATTTTTGAGTTTCGAGAAGTGGGCCCGGGGCTCGGGTTTTGGTAATTTCGGGATTTTGATGTTAAATTGGATTATTTTTGAGTGGGCTTCGCTCCCTTAGCATATTTTAATGATTATGTACTGATTGTGGCTTGATTTGGAGCATTCGGAGGTCGATTCGTGCGGGCGAGGCATCGCGGGTTAGAGTTTGGACCGGATCGAGGTGAGTAATGATTGTAAATGACGTTCTGAGGGTTTGAAACCCCGGATTGCACGTCGTAGTGCTATATTGAAGTGAGGCACACGCTTGATGACGAGCGTGGGGTCGTGCACTGTTGGGGACTGTGACTTGGTCCATCCCGATTGATGATTTTACCCCGTATTTGACTGAAATCTATTTGTTATCATCATTATTTGGACTGCATGCCATATTTGGGTTTCGTGCCAACTATTTGAACCCTTCGGGTTTCCTTGTTGATATTTCCTCACTGTTTTGACTTTATACTTGAACTCAGTCACGTTATTTTCCATTGTTTTCAAAACTCAGCCATGTTCACTCAGTTTTAATTCTCAAATGATATTTAAATGATGTTTTGGGCTGAGAAACACTATTTTACTGTTGCCCGAGAGGCTTATGTGATGTTTGACTGAGTGAGGCCGAGGGCCTGTGTTGTGAGGATATCTTTTTGGTCGGGCTGCACGCCGCAGCGGTGATACACTGATATTGATTTGAGGCTGAGGGCCTGAGATATGTACGCCACGAGGTGGTTTGATTGATATGAGGCCGAGGGCCTAGATTTGATGCCACGAGATGGCTTGTTATTGCGCTTGGGCCGAAAGGGGCCCTCTAGGAGTCTGCACACCCCCAGTGAGCTCGGGTACCCATTGTGATGTGAGATATAGCCCGAGGGGCTGGTATTGTTCTGTGTGATTGACCGAGGGGCTGGTACTGTTCTGAGATATTGCCCGAGGGGCGGAGTTGTTGACATTGTGCCCGAGGGGTGAACCTTATGTGCTTATCTTTCTTATTTACCTGTCATTTACCTGTTTAAAAGTGTATTTGTGCCCGAGGGACAGATTTCTGTGCTAATTTACACTAGTTGTTCTGCATTCATTTGCGTAACTGTTGAAAAAGTCTTTTTCAAAGAAGTTTAAACTGAGCTAAGATGTTTTAAGGGATTTTACAGCTTCATTGCTTTCTACTGGCTTTTGAAACTACTTCTATACAACATGTTGATGCTCTTTTCGTGATTTCTTATCACTCAGTCTTTATTTATGATTATTACTCGCTGAGTTGGCAGTACTCATTTTACTCCATGCACCTTGTGTGCAGATTTAGGTATTTTCTGAGCTTGGTGGTAGTTGTAATTGGAGTTAGCAAGGTAGCTTCCTGGCGATCACGGCTCTGCTTTCTCCCTCTTTATTCCTCCTTATGTATTATTGTGATCTTCCGACCATTTCGATCTTGATGTGATTAGACAATTGTAGTAGATGCTCATGACTAGTGACACCCCAGTTAGGGCTGTGTATGGGTGACTCTTCCGCGTATTTATGTTACTATCAGCTATTTCGTATTGTTTTATCATGTTTAAACTGTTCTTAAATGCTTACCTATTAAAAATTGGAAAATGGGATGTGTTGGCTGGCCTTGTCTTCACGAGAGGCGCCATCACGACCGGGTTCGGGGATAGGGTCGTGACAGTATGATAGTTCTTTCTAATGAGATGGTGTTTAGTTATACATATTAGTGCTATTCGACGGCACTAATGTCCCTTTTTCCGGGGGCGCTACGTCTTTAAATGGATGTAGGTGTTTCCATAGCAGGCAGTGTTGGTCGCAGCTAGTGACGCATCTTCCTTTCAGCTGACTTGGTGAGCCCCACTTCATTTCGGGGTCTTGTTTCATCTGTTTATCATGTACTTTTGTATTTTGAGGTATAGCCGAAGCCTTGTTGCTGGCATTTCCATATTATTCTTTAGTTATATTTAGAGGCTCCGTAGACAGGTTGTGGGTGGAGTTTGATAATGGGGAATTCAATTAGAAATATTAATATTTGGCAAAGATGTACAAAACTTGTAATATTTTTGAAAATTATGAATGAAGTTGCTAATGGAAATAAAATGGAAGTCGTTAACGATATATGTACAAAGTATGATTAATGGAGTTCATCTCCTCTTTATTCATGAATTAGTTTGGGTAGAATGAAACCTAACAGGCTCAGTCGGGTTTACTCGGTTGAGCGCTGGTCGCGCTCCTCGGCTTTTGGGGCGTGACAACTATCTTAAAGGATCATTATGTGGACAACAGAACTGACCCGGCTGGGTTTGACCATGATGCATGCGCAATTCAAACAGAGCAAGGTTCCTATAGGGTTTTAGACTGGTACCCTTGAGCGGACAACTCAAGGGGGAAGGCACGGAACTGTCGACTGCACCGCTGATCGACTAGTTTTACCGCAAATAAGCCTTTCCGAATTTAGGGGGTAATGATATAGGAAGGGAGCAACCACTCATCAAGCGTTGCTATAGTGTTTGTTTGTCACGAGTGGAGTATGATGTTGAGCATGATTATGCAATAATTAAAAGCATGTTGACATGTATTTGCACGTTAAGAAAGCGATAAATACAACAGTTTTATAATTTAAAGCAGTTATAAAGGAAGGAAACAAGAAAGATATGTCAGTTTTGCTTTTGAAAAAGAAATTAAACGCTTAAAGGAATTAAACAAATAATTGCACATAGGGGGGGTACAAATTCACAAAAACGGTATGAAATGGTAAAAGCCTAAATATCCCCAGCAGAGTCGCCATGCTGTCGCGCCCCTTTTTCTTGCGTAATCGGGGTCATGACATTTTGGTTGGGACAACTCTTTCCTTTTGGAAAGGGGGTTTGTATTTTTTGAAGAGTCGCCACCTAACGATTTAAGGTGCGTTAGGGCACCTAATAGGGTTCATTTATAACTACGTTTGGTAACCAGAGACAGGGTAAGGGCTTGAAATTATCCTAAGGGGAAGGTGTTAGGCACCTCTCAGGATCCACTAGTATGGTTCCCGGCCAAACAGTTTTTTGTGAATTTGTACAATTAGCAGATAAACAAGTATTGCTCAAATAGTAGGGGATTTGAGTTTAAATACACATGTGTTTGAAAAGCAATTAGTGACAAAGCCAGATTTTGAAAAGAATTACAATCTAAGCATACTTGGGAATGTAAGGGGGTATCCTAGGTTTGTTTATAATATGGATCACATCAATGCAATACCCGGTAATCACTCCTTGGAAAGGGGCTACGCGTGGCATTAGCGCACTGGTCATCATATCCATATCTACCCTTTCCCGCCCCGTGAATGTAATTAAAGCGAGGGTTGGTCTCGACCCCTATTGCATGTTGTTACCCGTCCCTTCATATCAGTCCCGGAGGAATTTAGGACTCCTATCTTAAAAAGGGGGGGGGGGGTCTAGGCAGACCTTCAAGTTTAAAGGTAAAATACTAAGCGACAGGCAAGAACAAATAGGACTTTGGAAAATAAGGTAGGAAAGAAGCAATTAGTGGCTCAAGTTTACCTCCACAGATAATGTAGGCAAACAGCATGACTCATACACAATTAAGGTCTAAATTCAGATCCTAAACATGGTATCTAAGTGATAACAGCAGAGTAAGATTTATTATATGACTCAGAGAAGAAGTCCTAATTAAGCTTGCCTACTGATTTTAACATACTGACAGTTAAACATTAATCACAAAGACAGCTCTGGTTTTATTTTAAAGTTGATTACCTAAGACTTGCCTAAGAGTAAAAATCATATGTAGTAGTTACCAGAATTATTAAAAACAGTTTGGAAGTTATTTTACCTAATGCATGTTGTTCTAAATGTTGCAAAGACATGCAGGGATTGTGACCAGTTTTACTTAAACAAGATAGTTAAACATGAGACTGTTTTATGTCCTTTTTCATGCATCGGTAGTTTAACTAGGTGCGACTGAGCGAGTGTAAACGAGATCCTAAAATAGGGTATCTAACGTGCACATATGAAAATGCAGAATGATTGCAGAATTCCTAAAACATGATTTCTAAAAGCCCCAAAGAGTTACAATATGATTTCAAGACGTGCAGGAGCAATAGTTTTATGTTGATGTTGCTATTTAGCCTAAAGCAGGATTTCTAAGTGGTGAAGTGATGCCAAATGAGATGCTGAAACAGTAAACCTAAGAACATGGTATCCAATGCATGATATGCTTTGAATGGGTTGATCTTACACATGGATTCTAATCCACACATAGGAAATGTAAACCTAAGACATGGTTTCTACCCATTTATGTTGATAGCATATATAACCACCCTCCCCTTTTCACTAGTCAACCCCAATACTTGTTTACAACAAATTATTACAGGCCAACACTGAAATGAATTAGATAAGTAGAGAAATAAAATTTACACTATCGAGAGCCTGAAAACAGGCCCAGGTTTTCAGCACCTGATTAGGACTTCCTCCCTGAGTTATGCAATTAATCACCTCGAATGCCAAGATTGTTCCATAGCCTTTCTCATATCTGGGTGTGTCAGAGTTCCCTAAGGACCTCAAGGGATCCCGGGCAGTGCTCACACCCAGATTTCATAGCCAATACAGAGTAAGTGCAGTGTGGAAAGGCCAGATTTTGTGTGTCCAAGTTCAGAGGGAGCTCAAGGGTCCCAAGGCAAGGCTCACACAAAAGGGGCAGAACTTAGTAGTCTAAGAGTAAGGTGAGAGTGCTTGACATAATGATGAAAGACTTAGTAAAGCAGTTTAGAAATGAAAAGGTTCAGAAATGGTTTTTTCAAGACACTAGGAGTTATCAGTTTTGAAATCATTCTTTGAAAAAAGCATACTCAGCAAACAACCCACTTAACCATAGAATACCCAGATTTACTTGACAAGCAGACTTACAAACAGGGGTGAAGGGATTGGGAACGTATAGGTTTGAAACCACACAAAATAGGGAAACTTTTGACACAACAAGAACAGCTATGAGTCTATAAATCAGTCATGGTAACAGACATTTAAAACATAGGGAAGAATGCAGCAGGATTATATTGAAGACAAGAGTTTTGTTGAACAAAATTTGACATACCATTAGGGCCAATAGAATGCACTAGAAGACTAAGTAACTACATGGTCATACCAGTTAAGGGAGGGGTAAAGGAACTAAGTGAACATGCTGGGCAAGTATCAAAGAACTAAGTAAAGTCTGATATGATGATTACACATAAGGCAGAATTTAAACATGCTTAATAACAGCAAACATAGAAACAAATTTAATAACTAGTACAGTAACAAGCGTGGATGTATAGGCATGGAACGCATAAAGTTGAGTTTCAAATTTAAACTAGAGACATACCAGTTGAAGAAAAAAAATGCAGAATGTAAAAAACAGGTGCAACTCCACTATCTAGCCTTGGCTTTCAGCCGGCTAGGCCAACAGTCATCACAAGTAGCAAAGACAGAAGAGAGTTTGAACGTATGTGTGTATTCTGAACTGTGTTCGTGTGTGTGTGGAAGTGAGAATGGAGGAGAGTATATATAGTAGTTGAGAGTAGAGTAAAATAAGATGAAGCAAATCAGTCTTCAACAATTAAGGAAGCCACTGAATCAGTCAGGCACAAAATCAGCAAGTCTTCCCTTAATTAAGGGGTAATTAATCAACGGTAAAGAGCAGGACATATTTAAGGAAAAAAATCAAGTAAGACTTAGGTCCAGAGTAGACAATTAGGGGTAAATACACAAGGGTTCAATTAAGGAGACAATCAATAAGAATCAGCAAGTACCACAGTTGATCGTAAATAAGGCAAGAAATAATCAAAGGTCGTAGAAATAGGAAAATAACCGGAAATCAGTATATAGGTATTACCATAGCAAATCAGTGAATAAGGATTCAAAATAATAATAATTTAGGAAAATGATATAGGTTTTCCATGTATAAGCAAATAAGCCGAGTATAAACGGAAAGAATCGAATCTGAAACCCTAATAGAGGCATACTAGGGTAAAATCACAAGATATTCTAATTAACGAAGAAGTAATCATGTAAATCAAAGCATAGAACATTGGCATGTATCAAATAACACGGACAAGTGCAGAATCCAAACAAAGTGTCAAAAATTAGGGGTTTTAGCATAGGCTAGTTAGGGTTAAAGGAGAACTCAACAAAATCAATCAAAACACATAGACACAGGGGACTAAACACTTAAAACCAGAAAGCGTTTTGAAGAAAAAGATTTTCAGAAACCCTAGTTTAGAAAAGAGCGACAAAAATCGAAATAGTTAGTTAAAACAGGGGATTTTTAAAAGAAAACGCTTAATACAACTCGAATCACCTCAGATCTATAAAGATCTGAGAAGAATCGAACAATAGCGAACTTGGGTTTTCGGAAAATAGTAGAAATGAGGAGAATCGGTTAAAACCTCATGGATTCAAACGAAAAACACCATAGGAAGGAGGTTCTCGCCGGTGACGGTGATTAGGGTTTGAGGGTGTCTGAGAGAACTCGAGAGAATTAGAGAGAGGAGGGAGATGAGTGTCGGCAGGGTCAAGAGAGAAATGAGGGGTTTGGGAAGGGGGTAGTTTAGGCTAATTATGGAAAGAGTGAATCCGGGCCGTTGATCAAAATTGCTCGACGGTCAAGATTAAATCAGGTTTGGGCCGGGTAGACTTAGGGATTGGGTCGGGTGATTTTAATGGATTGGGCCTGGGGTTTGGGCTGGTTTGATTTAGGTTATAATTGAAATAAAAATAGGGCTATTTGTTAAATACCCAATTAAATTGAATAAAATAATTTATAAATTGGCTAATAATTATACAAAAATGAATTTTATGCATCGAAAATAGTTAAAATGATTACTTAGTATTTAAAAATACAAATGCTTAATTTCCGGTCAAAAATAGTATAAAATCATATGATTGGGCTATAATTACAAAGTTATTGCAATTATAGCCAAAAGGTGCCAATTTGGCTAATTCTAAAATAACTTGGTTTAAATAGGACCATAAATAATAAATTAAATCAAGAGATGCTTTTGAAATCATTTGCAATGCTATTTTGTAATTATTTATTGGGAATAAAATATTGGATAAATTAATAAAAATATAGGAAAACTGTGGAAAAATACCAATTTCTATTAATGCATGATTTTGAAGGTATATATGTAATTTTAAAATATTTTGGGGAAAATTTGGGTATCAACGGTGAACTTAAAACTTGAAGAAGAAACTCCATTGTTGAAGCTTAACCTTCAAAAACTTGAAAATGGGTTTTGTTAATTTGGTAGTTGTTTGAAGGAATTGTTGCTTGAGGTTTGTTCATGGAGTTGTAGGGAACTTGTATCTCAAATTTGGTGTTTGGTGAAGATTTGAGATGTTTTTGATTGAATTTGGGATTGAAAAATGAAAAACTTGAGGAAGAATGCTGGAATTTCGAATTTTGCAAGAATAGCCACATTTTGCAGCACAATTTCGAAATTAGCCACTTTTGTCTAGTAACCCATTTTTGCCCAATTTCAAAAGTAGCCTTTTCAACTTGTTTCTTTTTCTTTCTTTCTTTCTTTTCTTACTTATTCTAGCTAGTTACTTAAGTAACAGTTCTTACTTAATGATAAACGAGTTTTTTTATTCTTTATTTTATTTCGTGCTAATTTTTTTGTGTGCTTTTCTCTTTAGTTTCGTTGTTAATTTCTTGTTTCCATTGTTCTTTAGTTATTTTAGCTTCTTTGTTGAGTCACATAAACTCCATTCTCGCCCCGAAGTTGGAAGGTCCACTTGAAAGTACCTTGATTGAGTTCGATATCAACTTTGGATATTCATCCAAGAGTGAAAAAAAGGCTTGAGTGGTGAGATTCTTAGAGTGTGTGTCTAAAAGTCGAGGGCACAAGAGCGATACATGAGTGGTAAAATTTGAGTCCAAATTTTTAGGGATACACTAAGCTAGTGAATTTGAGAGGTCCTTTTATTTTAACTTGTTTTCTTTATTTGTAGGTATTATGTCTTTGATTATTGGAGGTACTTCAACTCCAAAGGAGGGAGTCTCTAATGAGACCATTTTGGAGGCTTTACAAGCTTTGATTATGAAAGTTGACAACATGGAAAATATGGTCAAGTCTCATGACAACCTTCTTAACCAATGGCAAGGCTTGTCACCTAATCCTAACCAAGGAGTGGGAACTAGTGCAACACCACAAAATAGTTCTACTCCTACCGCACCACACATTGCAAGGCTAATCAATCAACCACAAGTTGATAACAATAAAGTACCAAGACAAGGTCTACTTCTACAAGGTAGACAAGCAAGAGTTGAGCATCAACAACAACCTCTTAGGCCTCAACAATCACAAAATGACTTTGATGATGATTTGGACTAAGACGAGCTATATGATGAACCGGTTAGAGTCCAATCTAGAAGGAATGGACAAGAAGGCTTTTGAGGGAGAGGTGGAAGGAATGGTAGGAACTATCAAGGTAGAAACTTGAATGATGCTTATGATTATGGTTATGATGGAAATGTTGATAATGAAGAACATGGTAGAAGATGGGGAGATGAAGAAGATCGGGGGTCTTAATAACATCAAGTCTTCACTTCCTATGTTCAAGGGAAGTAGTGACCCCGAGGAATTTTTAGAATGGAAAATACAAATGGAAAGGATGTTTGAGCTTAACAATGTATCTGATACAAAGAGGTTCAAGCATGCCATTTCTAAACTTGTTGGTTATTCTTCTTCTTGGTGAGAGAAAGAGAAACGGGATAGAAATAGAAATGGAGATACTGCCATTGACTCTTGGGGGTTTCTTAGAGTGGTTATGAGAGCAAGATTTGTGCCCGAGGAGTATGTGAATGACTTGCTTACCAAATTTTACAATATGAAGCAAGGAAACAAGAATGTGGAGGCTTACTTTGAAAAGTTGGAGACCACTAGGGTTAGAGCCAATCTTGATGATAATGAAAGACTCATAGTTTCTAGAATTTTGGCAGGGCTTAAGCATGAAATTTCTAGCCAAATGACTTTGCACAAATATATTACTATACATGGCACTCTAAGGGGATATCAAGGTTGAAAAGAAACTTCAATAAGAGAGGCAACTCAAAGAGAGCAAATCCAAAAATTACAACACTTCATGGAGCAAAAACAAGGATACTTGGCAATCTCTTTCAAAAGAAAACAAGCCAAAAGTTGAATCCAAGTGGCAAAATGACAAAAGCAAACCAAAGGTGGAGGCTAAGGAGGGATGTAACAATTTTAAACCTTATTTTCAAAATCCAATAAGTGCTACAAATGTCAAGGATATGGTCATAAAATGAGTGAATGTCCTAATAGAAGAACCATAATCCTTATGGAGGAAGCTTATGAAAGGGAAGAAAGTAGAGCATCATGTGAAGAAAAGGAGGATGAATCTGATGATGAAGTAGAATATGACACTCCAATTATCTTTGTATGTTGTTAGGAGAGCGTTGAGTGCACAAATGATGGAAGATATGAACCAAAGAGAGAACTTGTTCCATGGAAGGTGTAAGATTAAAGATCAAGTGTGTTCATTGATTATTGATGGTGGTAGTTGTACTAATGTTACTAGTGCTTCTATGGTTGACAAATTGAACTTGAAGACTCAAAGGCATACTCTTCCTTATAAACTCCAATGGCTTAATGAATGTGGTGAAGTTAAAGTGACTAGACAAGTCTTGGTGAGTTTCAAAATTGGAAAGTATGTTGATGATATTCTTTGTGATGTGGTGCCCATACAAGAATGCCATTTATTGTTGGGGAGGCCATGGCAATATGACAAGGATGCTCTCCATGATGGAAAGACTAGTAAATATCCATTTCAAGTGAGTAAAGACTATAGGCATATGAAAGAGTTGAGTGAGAGATCCAAGAAATAAGGAAAAGAAAAGAGTGAAAAGAAAGAAGAGAGAAAACCAGAGCGTTCAAGTGAGGGACATTCTTCTTATAATTCTTTCATGACTAATGCTTTTCGTGCTAGTTGTTTGGATTATTGTGTAGATCCTTTGAAGAAAAACTTAAGTGAAAGTCTTCAAGAAAGAACTCCAAGTGAAGTGACCGAAGCCACCCTAGCCCAAAGTGAAGATTCTCCCATTCTTCGAGGAGGTAAAATAGAATTGTTAGAAGTGCACCAAGGTATGATTGCTAAGCCTAACACTCTTTCTTTTTGTGATGAGCATAGTGATATTTCAAGTGTTAGTTTGGGTACATTTATTGATTCTAATGATTCTTTGAGTTGTGGAGAGACACTAGATAGTTATTCTAGTTGTTTTGATGGTATGAATGAACTATTTGCTTATGAAGAAGCATTGATTGAGGTTGAGGAAAGCGTAAAGGTTTCATCTTAATGTGATTTTGTTGAGTTTGATCCATTGGTTCCTATTATTCATGCTTTCTATTTTGAGGATCATTCTTTAATTGGTGATGATTGCTTATTTGAAGGTGAATTGAGTGGTAAAGTTTCAAGCTTTAAGTCATTTGATTCTTTCTTGTATGATTGTGAGATTTCAAAGGTTACATTTTTGAGAAGTCATTTGAGATTATTAATGAGATTGTTTTGGAATCTAACCTTTTTGAAAAAGAAGAAAGTTCTTTACTTGGTGTAAACTTTCTAACATATTCCACTCATATATTTGATTGTCACGACCCAAAATACCCCGGTCGTGATGGAGCCTATCACAGTACTAGGCAAGCCAACCAATCATTTACCACAATGAATTCTTTTATAAAAATCATTTTTCTAGTATCGAATAAGTCTCAAATTCATCATATGAAATAGATGAATAAAATAGGATATGCGGAAAACCAGTACAAAATACCAACACAGGCCAACAAATCCGGTGTCACTGGTCGAAAGCCTCTAAGTACAACTCAAAATTGACTGAAATATACATCATAAGTCTGAAATAACAGCATACTAAGACAAGAAGGAGGAAAGCAGGGCCGCGAACGCCGTACAGCTACCTTGCGATCTCCGGAAATACTCTGAGAGTGCTGGAAGCTCTCACTCTGATGCACGAGCACTTGGATCTGTACACAAGGTGCAGGGAGTAACGTGAGTACGCCAACTCAGTAAGTACCTACAGTACATAATGTCTGAGTGCAGTGACAAGCATTTAAAAATCATATATCAGGAAATCTCAACAGAAACATCAAGTCAAAGATCTGCAGTTCAATAGTTAATTCACTCGTAAAATCTCCAGTTTAAATCAAAGTTTTTGAAATCATTTATTCAACATTTTCAATAGAGGCTTAGTATAAAAGAAGAGTGAAAATAGTAAATATCATAAACAGGCCCCTCGAGCAAGATATCACTCATAAGTATAGCCCCTAGGGCAAGCCTCTCAGCCACTCGTGACTCAGCTCTCGTCACAGAGTACCCATTCTCAGCACTCCGGCTCAATAATTAGCTCATAGTAATAATAATAATAATAATAATCGTTGCGGCGTGCAACCCGCTCCAATATATATATTATAATCGCTGCGGCGTGCAGCCCGATCCAATATATATAGTCGACTACGCTCACTCGGGGTGTACAGACTCCGGAGGGGCTCCTATAGCCCATGCGTCATATTGCTGCGGCACAGCCTGATCCAATACCTATCACTGCGGCGTACAGCCCGATCCATATAAGTATTGCTACGATGTGCAGCCCGATCCATAATATATATATATATATATATATATATATATATATATATATATATATATATATATATATATATATATATATATATATATATATATANATATATATATATATAAAATCACTGCGGCATGCAGCCCGATCCATATTGTCTATATAATCCTCACCATTAGGTCCTCAAACTCTCTCAGTCATTAACCTCACGGCCACTCGGGCATATCGGTGAAAATCAGGGAACTCAGCCCAAACAATTTTCATATATTAAGAAGTACAGTAATGGAACCGGTTTTAAACAATAAATAGGTGAATCATAACTGAGGATATGCTTTCAAATCAAATAGAGTGAGGAAAGTATTGAAAATAACCCTAATGGTCTAAACAGGTTGGACAAGGCCCCAAACACTGCGTACATCCCATGATATAGTATAAAACTCTAAAATACGAAATATCATAAGATTTCAAATCAAACACGCGGCTTAATAGTTGCTACGGGTCGGACCAAGTCATAATCCCTACCGGTGCACGCCCACACGCTCGTCACCTAGCATGTGCGCCACCTCATTTATCAAACAATACGAAATACCGGGGTTCATACCCTCAGGTCCAGATGTACAATCGTTACTTACCTCAAACCGGATGAAATACTACTCCGCGACGCCCTTGCCTCCCGACTCGGCCTCAACTCGCGTCGAATCTACCCAAAATCAGAATCATAACATTAGAATATGCTAAGGGAACGAAACCCGTGCAAAAATAATCAAATTACAACACAAATCTCGCAATTGGCCTAACCCGACCCACGAGCCCACGTCTCGGAATCCGATAAAATTTACATCAATAAAATCCTTATCCTCCCACGAGTCCATTCATACCAAAAATACCAAAATCCGACCACAAATGACCCCTCAAATCCCTAGATTAAGGTCTCCAATTTCCAAGCCCTAAACACCCAATTTTTTGCTACTAATTTCCATAGATTTCAAGCCTAATCAGTCAAAAATCATCATAGAAACAAGTTTAGGGTCCAAAAAACTTACCTCCATGAAATCCCCTTGAAATACCTCTTCAAAATGCTCCCTCAAGCTCAAACCCGTATGTGAAAATGGTAGAATAACCAAAAATTTGCGAAGGAGGACTTATATACTTTCTGGCCCAGGGTTTTCGCACTTGCGGCCCATTTTCTGCACCTGCGGAGCCGCTTCTGCGGTTTCCTCTTCAAACCTTGATGGGTTTTCAATGTCTTAGCCTTATAATTCTTATGTTTTGATGATCTAACAAACTTGTCGTGAAGAACCAGATAGAGAACCTGGCCCACATGATATACATCTCATGTGAACTGGTCGAAGTCTGAAAATCAGCAAATGGATGAACGATCACAGGGAGGATTACAACAGGGACCTAGTGACCTGGTCCCTCAGGGTTGTCAGACAAAAGCAAGTCGGTGATTGTACGCAATCAATATAAAGAGGAACACAATAGGGACCTGCTCCCTTTGGGTTCTCTGACAGAAGTACAAGTCAAGTACACAGCTGGAACGTAGCAAAAGAAAGTAACCATCTAGCAACTTTCATAGAAGAGGAACACAACTAGGACCTGGTTCATTGGTGTGTCCTGACAGAAGTATAAAGTCCACTATCCAGCTGGAACGCAACTGCCCAGAAGTGGTTGTGCAGATAGTACAACAGTCACTTCTCATTGGGAAGAAGCGTACACCAAGAGTTGACATCACTATCCATTGTGCTATATTTTGTGATAAAACAACCTGGTGCAAGACACACCATTCTTTATGCATTCAGTTATATTCTCTCAAGCATAACAACGTTCATCCTGCATTGAAGTCACTGGTGTGTCAAGAACAAGAAGATAACTCCACTAAGGATAAGTTTCTTAATGAATTTATGTACATCCTTAATTGAGTTGTAATCTTGTTGTTTGCTCTTCATTATATTTCCTAGTTTGCTTTCTTAGAAGCGTTACTTAGGAACAAACCAAAACTCATAAACTTTTGAGTTTATGTTGTGACTAGGGATAGTCATAAGTTTAAAGCCTTTGTAACTAGGATAGTTATAGAGTGGCTTGTGGTGATTGCATCGCATGTTAGTTTGAAGTCTTTGCAATAGGTTTTTTGCAAAGTGGCTTGTGGTGGTTGCATACAAGTTAGTTTGAAGTCTTTGCAATAGGATTTTTGCAAAGTGGCTTGTAATAGGCAGATTGCAAGTTAGCGGAGTTAAAAGCCTACAAGAGTAGGTCGTGGTTTTTTGATCCCCTTGTGTGGGATTTTTCCATGTAGAAAATCTCTTGCCTTCTTTACTTTCAGTCTTTACTACATTCTAGGCATCTTCTCTTAGGGGACCAGGTACTATATAGTTTGGTGGACTCATACAGATTAACAATTGGTATCAGAGCGGGTTTCTCCTATCAGGCTAACACCTAGGAAGGATCCTCAATGGCTGCTCCACCAAACTTTGAAGAAGGACAATCAACCTATAAACCTCCCAGATTCAATGGTCAATACTATGGCTGGTGGATGACCCGCATGCATGATTTTATGATGGCAGAAAATTCAGAACTGTGGGACATTAGTTGTGATGGTCCACATGTTCCCATGAAGAAGATTGAAGAAACAGGACAAATGGTGCCGAAAGGCAGAAAAGAGTACAACGAAATTGACAGAAAAGTTGTAGAAAAGAACTATCGTGCCAAGAAAATCTTGATGTGTGGCATAGGACCTGATGAGTACAACAGAGTCTCAGCTTGTGACATTGCCAAAGAAATATGGGAGGTGTTGCAAACCGCTCACGAAGGAATCACTCAGGTCAAACAATCCAAGATTGACATGCTCGCCACAGAATATGAGCTCTTTAGGATGAAGGATGATGAATCTATACAAGATATGCACACTAGATTCACCTCCATCATAAATGAGCTTCATTCACTTGGAGATATCATTCCCAGAAACAAGCTTGTAAGGAAAATCCTCAGTGTCCTACCTGGGTCTTGGGAAAGTAAGGTAAATCCCATCACTGAAGCTAAAGATCTACAGACTCTGACCATGGATGAGTTGATTGGTAATCTGAAGACATACGAGAAGAAAAGAAAGAAAGACAGTGAAAGAAGAGAGCCCAAGAAGGAAAAGAACCTGGTGCTTAAGGCTGAAAGTAGTGATTCAAGTGATGAAGATAGTTACATGGCCTATCTCACTAAGAGATTTCAAAAGATGGTTCGAAGAAATGGTGGTATACCAATATGGGGCAGTTCAAGTAAAATAAGGAACAACGATCTGTGTCACAGATGTGGAAAGTTAGGGCATTTCATCAAAGACTGCCCACTCGCGAAACAGGAGCAATACAAGCAAAATCCTGACAAAGCAGGAAAAAGGAACCTGGTTCCAGATAAAAGATTCAATCGAAAGGGTGCTGCTGACAATATTGTTAAGCGGGCTCTTGCTGCTTGGGGAGACTTCTCGAGTGAATCCGAAAGGGGATCAGACGCAGAAGACAGTTCCTTGATGGCAGTGGAAACTGAAGCAACGAAGTACGATTCACTGTTCGCGCTGATGGCTCAGTCAGATGATGATGATGAAGAAGATGAAGACGATGATTTCGGGATGTTCAGAGAAATCTGAAATCCTATTCTTCTAAGAAGCTAAGGTCTTTATCTAATGTCCTAATTGATGCCTATTATAGCCTTATAAACGATAAGGAGATCCTGACCATAGAACTAGGAGAGGCAGAGCAATCTAGAGATGATCTAGTGGTCTGTGTAGTAGACCGAGATGAGACTATAGCTAATCTTGAAAAAGAAAAGGAGGCCTTGAATGAATGAATAACTATTGTGGAAAATGAGAGAGACGACCTGATTGTAGTAGTTGTTGATCTAAAAGAAACAATTGAAGGTCTTAACAATGAGAAACACACCTGAGAAGAAAAAATTGCAAATACTGAACAAGAGATAGATGACCTTTTAGTGATATGCACCGATCTAGAGGAAACCATTGAAAGGCTCAATAGAGAACATAGGAATGTGATGCTTGAGAAAGGGAATGGAGTAGCTAGTAAGACACACATCAATCTTGAAAAGGAATTGAAAGTTGTAAAAACCAGTCTTTGCAGTGAACTAGAGAGGAATCAGCGACTCCAAGCTGAGTTGGAGAAACTAAGAAATGATCATGAAAAATCCCTAAAGTGGACCTGGTCCTCAGATGCTGTCATTGCCATGTATCTCAACAATAGTGGGAACAAGCAGGGCATCAGGTTCCAAAGGGAGAAAACTCCCTACAACCCGCACAACAAGTATGTCACTGTACCTGATAACTGGCTATGTACCCACTGTAGGAACAATGGCCATTTTAAAGAAAATTGCCAGGCCAAGGTTCAGTCTGCTCAGAAGAACAAAGTGTTTACTGATAGAGTGAATACTAACAAAGGACCAGGTACGACTCGCAAAAAGTGGATGCTGCCTGCATGGACTAGAAAATCTCTCATTCATCCTTTTTATAATAACAAGGGACCCAAACTAGTTTGGGTTCCTAAATCTAACCTTTGATGTGCATAAGCAGGGAATAATGAGAGGAAGCGGACTGCGATGGACTATGGACAGTGGATGCTTAAAGCACGCAGCTGAAGACATCATGAATTTCTTCTCACTGAAAGCCCTGCAGGAAGGGAATGTATCCTCGAGAAGGAAGTGAAGGGTACATTCTCAGTGAATGAAAATTTACCATTTTGATAACTTTCCAAGTGGTATCAGTGGACAAAGGAAACAAGAACATTCACTCCTATCAATTACAAATCTCCACAAGCTGGCGGTATGAGATAAGAGAAGGCACAACCATGGCATGAAGGATTGGTATATGCAAACTTCTCACCTCCGAATAAATTAACTCAGTAGGACCTGATCCATGATCTGCCAAACTCGAGTGTCACCTGGACTTGAGTTCACAAAATGATGGAGGAGGGGGAGAAGGGATCACTCACAATTTCTCAACACCAAGGACTCCACATAGCAAAATGGTGTAGCTGAAAGAAAGAACGAAACTGGAAAATGCTGCATGGACAGTGCTCATCGCCTATGGAATAGCCAAGAAATTCTGGGCAAAAGGAATACTGCTCTCTACTTTGAGAACAAGTATCGGATCAGGTCCCTCGTGAATCAAAATCCACCAGGAACTGCCAAATGGAAGAAAATGCCTTGTTCTTGACAACATGAAGGATCAGCTTGGGAAGCTCAATCCAAAAAGACGAGCGAAGGAATCCTTCTGGGTTACAATCCACAAAATAAGGCCACAAAGTCTCCAACAAAGGGCACACTAAATGGTAGGGGGTGCTCATGGGGTATTCAACAAGACACTTTCCCTTGCCAAGAAAGAAACGATGATGATCAATATGATGACCAATCCTGTTTCT
>NW_017674644.1:50328-66648 GCF_001879085.1 Nicotiana attenuata | reverse complement strand
TAACGGGGGGACTTCGATGTAGTTATGGCATCTCATCTGGTTATTTCTGCTCTAAACAAATATTGTCCATGCCTAAGTTTGTCATCATCAAAAAGGGGGAAATTGATGGGTTCTCAATGTCTTAGCCTTATACTTCTTATGTTTTGATGATCTAACAAACTTGTCGTGAAAAACCAGATAGAGAACCTGGCCCACAGGATATACATCTCATGTGAACTGGTCGAAGTTTGAAAATCAGCAAATGGATGAACGGCCACAGGGAGGAACACAACAGGGACCTAGTGACCTGGTCCCTTAGGGTTCTCCGACACAAGCAAGTCAATGACTGTATGCAATCAATATAAAGAGGAACACAACAGGGACCTGCTCCGTTTGGGTTCTCTGACAGAAGTACAAGTCAAGTACACAGCTGGAACGTAGCAGAAGAAAGTAACCATCTAGCAACTGTCATAGAAGAGGAACACAACTAGGACCTGGTTCGTTGGTGTGTCCTGACAGAAGTACAAAGTCCACTATCCAGCTGGAACGCAACTGCCCAGAAGTGGCTGTGCAGACAGTACAGCAGTCACTTCTCATTGGGAAGAAGCGTACACCAAGAGTTGACATCACTATCCATTGTGCTATTTTTTGTGATAAAACAACCTGGTGCAAGACACACCATTCTTTATGCATTCAGTTATATTCTCTCAAGCATAACAACGTTCATCCTGCATTGAAGTCACTGGTGTGTCAAGAACAAGAAGACAACTCCACTAAGGATCAGTTTCTTAATGAGTTTATGTACATCCGTAGTTGAGTTGTAATCTTGTTGTTTCCTCTTCATTGTATTTCCTAGTTTGCTTTCTTAGAAGCGTTATCCTAGGAACAAACCAAAATTCGTAAACTTCTGAGTTTATGTTGTGACTAGGGATAGTCATAAGTTTAAAGCCTTTGTAACTAGGATAGTTATAGAGTGGCTTGTGGTGGTTGCATCACAAGTTAGTTTGAAGTCTTTGCAATAGGGTTTTGCAAAGTGGCTTGTAATAGGCAGATTGCAAGTTAGTGGAGTTAAAAGCCTACAAGAGTAAGTCGTGGTTTTTTGATCCCCTTGTGTGGGATTTTTCCACGTAGAAAATCTCTTGCCTTCTTTACTTTCAGTCTTTACTGCATTCTAGGCATCATCTGTTAGAGGACCAGGTACTCTATAGTTTGGTGGACTCATACTGATTAACAAACCTCAAAACCGCACTTGCGCATAAACTACTGCACCTGCAGTCTCGCAGGTGCGACCCAACTTCCGCACCTGCCTTCAGCTCTTCTCACCTAATTCCGCATCTACGGCTAATAGTCCTCTTCTGCGGTCCCGCACCTGTGGTCCCCAATCCACAGGTGCGGTTATGATAAAATTCAGATGCTTCAGCTGCAAATTTCCAACTCCTAAATCCCCGTCAACCATCCAAAATCACCCCGAGTACCCCGGTACCTCAACCAAAAGCATAAACAAGTAATATACCACTATCCAAACTTATACCAATCTTCGAAACACCTAAAACAACATTGAATCAACAAAATAACATCGGATTCAAGCCTAAGGGTCCAAAAACATCCGAATTCCGCTTTTGATCAAAAAGTCTATCAAACCTCGTCCGAATGACCTGAAGCTTTCGCACACGTGACAAATGACACAACGGACCTACTCCAATTTCCAGAATTCCATTCCGACCCCTATATCAAAATCTCCGCTACCAACCGGAAAATGCCAAAATTCCAATTTCGCCAATTCAAGCCTAAATCTAACCCGGACCTCCAAAACACATTCCGATCATGCTCCTAAGTCCCAAATCACCTCATAAAGCTATTCGAACCATCGGAATTCACATCCGAGACCTGTTTTACATAAGTCAACATCCGGTTGACTTTTCCAACTTAAGCTTACTCAAAAGAGACTAAGTGTCTCAAACCTTTCCAAAACAATTCCGAATTCGAACCAACCAACCCGATACCATATAACACAGATGAAAAAAGTATAAAGAAGCAGAAATGGGGAAAACGGAACGGTAACTCATGAAATGAACGGCCGGGTCGTTACATCCTTCCCCTCTTAAACAAACGTTCGTCCTCGAACGAGTCAAAAAACATACCTGAAGCCACAAATAGGTGAGGATATCTGCTCTGCATCTTCCGCTCGGTCTCCCAGGTAGCCACCTCCACGGGCCGACCTCTCCACTGCACTTTCACTGAAGCTATATCCTTTGATCTCAACCTTCGAACGTGACGCTCCAAAATAGTTGCTGGCTCCACATCATATGTCAAATCACCGTCTAACTGAACCGTGTTGAAATCCAGAACACGAGACGGATCTCCAATATACTTCCGGAGCATAGAAACATGAAATACCGGATGCACACTTGACAAATTGGGTGGCAAAGCAAGCTCATAAGCCACCTCCCCAATCCTCCGAAGCACCTCAAAAGGCCCAATGAACCGAGGACTCAATTTATCCTTCTTCCCAAATCTCATAACACCCTTCATGGGTGAAATCTTTAGTAGAACCTTCTCCCCAACCGTATAGGACACATCACGAACCTTCCTGTCAGCATACCTCTTTTGTCTCGACTGTGTTGTACGAAGCCTCTCCTGAATCACCTTCACCTTGTCTAAAGCATCCTGCACTAAGTCTGTACCCAAAAGCCTGGCCTCACCCGGCTTGAACCATCCAACCGGAGATCTACACCGCCTCCCATATAGAGCCTCATATAAAGCTATCTGAATACTCGACTGGTAGCTGTTGTTATAAGCAAACTCCGCGAGCGGTAGAAACTGATCTCATGAACCACCGAAATCAATCACACAAGCGCGCAACATGTCCTCCAATATCTGAATAGTGCGCTCGGACTGCCCGTCCGTCTGAGGGTGAAAGTAGTGCTCAACTCGATCTGAGTACCCAACTCTCTCTGCACGGCCCTCCAAAACTGCAAAGTAAACTGAGTGCCTCTATCTGAAATGATGGAAATTGGGACACCATGCAAGTGAACAATCTCTCGAATATAGATCTCTATCAACCGCTCTGAAGAATAGGTAGTACAAATAGGAATGAAGTGCGCGGACTTGGTCAGTCGATCCACAATCACCCAAATAGCATCGAACTTCTTCAAAGTCCATGGGAGCCCAACTACAAAGTCCAGGTGATCCACTCCCACTTCCACTCTGGAATATCTATCTGCTGAAGCAAGGCACCCGGTCTCTGATGCTCATATTTCACCTGCTGACAATTGAGAAACCGAGATACAAATCCCACAATATCTTTCTTCATCCTCCTCCACCAATAATGCTTTCTCAGATCCTGACACATCTTCGCGGCACCCGGATGAATGGAGTACCGCGAGCTATGGGCCTCCTCCAGAATCAACTCCCGAAGCCCATCTATATTGGGCACACAAATCCGCCCCTGTATCTTCAACACCCCATCATCACCAATGGTCACATCTCTAGCATCGTCGTGCTGAACTGTGTCCTTAAGGACAAGCAAGTGAGGATCATCATACTGGCGCTCTCTGATGCGATCAAACAAGGAAGACCGAGAAATCGCACTAGCTAAGACCCGACTGGGCTCCGAAATATCCAACCTCACCAACCGGTTGGCCAAGGTCTGATCATCAACCGCAAGAGGTCTCTCTCCAATAGGAATAAATGCAAGACTGCCCATACTCACCGCCTTCCTACTCAAAGCATCGGCCACTACATTGGCCTTCCCCGATGGTACAAGATAGTAATATCATAGTCCTTTAGAAGCTCCAACCATCTCCGCTGCCTCAAATTAAGATCCTTCTGCTTGAAAAAGTGCTGGAGGCTACGATGATCAGTAAACACCTCACAAGACACACCATACAAGTAATGCCTCCAAATCTTCAATGCGAGAACAATGGCAGCCAACTCTAAATCATAAACAGGGTAGTCTTCTCGTGGGGCTTCAATTGTCAAGAAGCATAAGCAATAACTCTACCCTCCTGCATCAACACAAACCCAATACTCACCCTCGAAGCATCACAATACACTGTGTATGAACCTGAAGCTGATGGCAACACTAACATTGGAGTTGTGGTCAAGGCAGTCTTGAGCTTCTGAAAGTTCGCCTCACACTCATCCGACCACTAGAATGGAGCACCCTTCTGAGTCAACTTGGTCAAGGGTGATGCAATAGATGAAAATCCCTAAACAAACCGACGGTAATAACCCGTGAAACCAAGAAAACTGCGAATCTCTGTGGCTGAGGACGGCCTGGGCCAACTCTGAACTGCCTCTATCTTCTTCGAATCAACTTGAATACCCTCACTGGACACCACGTGTCCCAAGAAAGCTACTGAACTGAGCCAGAACTCACACTTAGATAACTTTGCATAAAGCTTCTCCTCCCTCAACCGCTGCAATACCACTCTCAAATGCTCTGCAAGCTCCTCCTGACTACGGGAATACGCTAGAATATCATCAATAAAAACTATGACAAATGAGTCGAGATACGGCCGGAACACGTTGTTCATCAAATGCATGAACGCTGCTGGGGCATTGGTCAGCCCAAAAGACATCATAAGGAACTCATAGTGACCATATCGGGTCCTGAAAGCTGTCTTAAGAATATTCGAGTCCCTGATCTTCAGCTGGTGATGCCCTGAACGGACATCAATCTTGGAGAACACCCTCGCTCCCTAAAGTTGGTCGAACAAATCATCAATGCGAGGCAGGGGATACTTGTTCTTAATTGTAACCTTATTCAACTACCTATAATCAATGCACATCATCATAGTGCCATCCTTCTTTTTCACGAATAGAACAGGCGCACCCCACGGCGAAACACTAGGCCGAATGAACCCCTTATCGAGGAGTTCCTGAAGCTGCTCCTTCAACTCCTTCAAATCCGCTGGTGCCATACGATACTGTGGAATAGAAATGGGATGAGTGCCCAGCACCAGGTCAATACCAAAATCAATATCCCTATCCGGTGGCATGCCCAGCAAGTCTGCAGGAAACACATCAGAAAAATCGCTCACAACTGGAACAGAATCAATACTAGGAGTCTCTGCACTGACATCCCTCACAAAAGCCAAGTATGAAAGACAACCCTTCCCAACCATTCGCTGGGCCTTCAGAAATGAAATCAACCCACTGGGGACGAAATCAGTCGAACCTCGCCACTCAATCCGTGGCACACCCGGTATAGCCAACGTCACTGTCTTGGAGTGACAGTCCAGAATAGCACAGCACGGGGATAACCAATCCATGCCCAAAATCACATCGAAATCCACCATAAAAAGTAACAAAAGATCCACTCGGGTCTCCAGACCCCCAATGGTCACCACACACGACTGGTACACATGGTCCACAATAACAGAGTTGCCCACCGGAGTAGATACACAAATAGATGAAACAAGAGACTCACGGGGCGTATCCAAATAACGAGCAAAATATGATGACACATATGAAAAGTGGAACCAGGATCAAATAATACAGAGGCATCTATGTGGCAAACTAAGACAATACCTGTAATCACAGCATCCGAAGCAATAGCATCTAGTCTGGCTGGGAGTGCATAGAAACGGGCGTGACCACCACCTGATCGACCTCCCCCTCTGGGGCGACCTTTAGCTAACTGGATGCCACCCCTTGCTGCCTAAGCGGGTGGTGAAGTAACTGGAGCTGAAGTTGAGGGCTGAGTCCTCTGCTGGGACGGACCCAAGAAGACGAGGACACTGCCTCCTCATATGTCCGAACTCTCCATACTCATAACAACTTCCTAGCGCAGGGAACGGGGACTGAAGGGAACCCTAGCACCGGAATGACCAGTAGAAGGACCTGGCATGGAAGAGCCCTGAACTGATAGAGCACGGGCCGAACTCTAGGCTGGTAGGGCGCTGAGTGATGAATGGCCCTGATAAGAACCGTAGAACCATGGCCTGAAGATGCCCCCCGATGAACTAGGCGAGTTGACTGAGCATGTCTGAATGGACGGCCTCTGTCGTGCTGAAACTGACCTCTCGAAGGAGCACCACCAAAACTACTAGACCCCCGAGGCCTCTTGGCCTCCCTCTCATCTCGCTCCTGGCGACGAACTGACTCAATCTCGCGAGCGATATCAACAAACCCCTCAAAAGTAGCACCTGACACCCTCTCCCTGGTCATGAGAATTCGAAGCTGATATGTAAGGCCATCAACGAACCTCCTGATCCTCTCTCTATCAGTAGAAACCGACCAAACAGCATGACGAGCTAACTACGAGAACCTCATCTCATACTGCATCACAATCATATCTCCCTGAAGCAACTTCTCGAACTGTCTGCGTAGCTCCTCTCTGCGAGACTGTGGCACATATTTCTCCAAAAAGAGAACGGAAAACTGCTGCCAGGTTAGGGGCATTGCATTAACAGGCCTACGCCTCTCATAAGCCTCCCACCAAGTGAAGGCAGGTCCAGAAAACTAAAAAGTAGTAAATGTGACCCACTGGTCTCCATAATACCCGCGGTGCGAAGAATCCTCTGACACTTGTCCAAGAAACCCTAGGCATCCTCACCTTCTGTACCGTTGAAGGTCGGAGGCTGGAGTCTACCAAACCTCTCCAACTGACGCTGCTCGTCGTCCGGCATAACTGGTACCACATACTCCTGAGCTGGTGCAACTGGCTGGACTAGAGGTGCCCCCGGTGTCTAAAGTCCCTGCACAACCTGCTCAGGTGTGCGAGCAACGGGAGTCTGAGTGCCTTCCCTGGCCTTAGAAGTAGCTGCGACCATGGTAACTAAGACTGCATGAGCCAGGCCAGTGCATACTGATAGAATCTGAGCTAGGGCCTCCTGAAGGCCTGGAATCACAATAGGCACAGCCGGTGCCTGAGCTGGTGCTGTGGGAGCGTCCACAACTGGGACCTGATCCTGAACTAGGGCGGCTGGTGGATCTGCAGGTAGGGGTGTTCGTCGATCGGTACAGTACGGTATTTAGACATTTCGGTTCGGTATTTTTGGTATTCGGTTTCTTAAAATCTTATACCAATACTGTACCTAATTAAATTCGGTATGGTTCGATTATTCTCCTTTCGGTTTCGGTTTATTCGGTTTGAATACTAACTAGTGCATAGAGCCAAGACTATAATATTCTTAACGGAAAATGCTTAAAAATGCCACTCAACTTTCAGAAATGGTTTATCCATGTCATCCGTTAAAAAATTGCTATTTCCATGCCACTGTCGTTAAAGAAATGGCCCATCCATGCCATTATTGACTAACGGCTCAATTTTTATTTGGCCCATCCATGCCACTGCCGTTAGTCAATAATGGCATGGATGGGTCATTTCTTTAACGGCAGTGGCATGAAATGAGCATTTTTTAACGGATGGCATGGATAGACCATTTCTGAAAGTTGAGTGGCATTTTAGGCCTTTTCCATATACTTAATTAAAGTACTCAAAAATACAAAACTGAAAATGTTTGTTGACAAAATTTTTGTCCAAAACTAGAAAATATCGACCCAAATAGAGAAAATTGTATATAAAAGAATATTTGATCATTAGAAATGTCTTGTTACTTGTTTAAGTTAATTGATGAACTTAGTGAATAAAGGAAAGTAATATTTTAGATTTTTTATATTAATGTTATAATTGATAATATGTGTTTTGTGTAATATAATACATATTTCGGTACGGTATCAGTATTTTGGTATTTTTCTTAAAAATACCAAATACCATACCTAATACCAATATTTTAAAAAACTTAAACCAAATACCATACCAAATACCAAAATACCGTATACCAAATACAAAAATTTTCAGTTTCGGTACGGTAATTCGGTATTTACCAAATTATGCACAGCCCTATCTGCAGGAGCTGCCCTAGCTGTTGTGCGGGCTACACCCCTGTCCCTACCACGGCCTCGACCGCATCCTTGGCCTCTAGTGGCCCCAACTGGTGGTACTGGTAGTCGTCCTCCTGACCGGTAGCACGTGTCCTCACCATCTGTGAGAGAATAGAATAACAGAAGTTTAGTACTAGAATAACAGATTTGCACGACAGGAATTTCAAGAATGTGATATTTTTCCTAAAGGTTCTGCAGCCTCCTGAGGATAAGTACAGACGTCTCTGTACCGATCCATGAGACTCTACTAAACCGGCTCATGACCCGTGAGACCAATGTAACCTAGGCTCTGATACCACTTGTCACGACCCCAAATACCCCGGTCGTGATAGCGCCTATCACAGTACTAGCCAAGCCAACCAATCATTTACCACAACAACATCTTTTATAAAAATCATATTTCTAGTATCAAATAAGTCTTAAATTCGTCATGTGAAATAGATGAATAAAACAGAATATGCCGAAAGCCAGTACAGAATACTAACACAGCCCAACAAATTCGGTGTCACTGGTCAAGAGCCTCTAAATACAACTCAAAACTGACTGAATAATACATCATAAGTCTGAAATAATAGCATACTAAGATAAAAAGGAGGAAAGCAGGGCCGCGAACGCCGTGCAGCTTCCTTGCGATCTCCAGAAATACTCTGAGAGCGCTGGAAGCTCTTACTCTGATGCACGAGCACCTGGATCTGCACACAAGGTGTAGGGAGTAACGTGAGTATGCCAACTCAGTAAGTAACTAAAGTACATAAAGTCTGAGTGCAGTGACGAGCATTTAAAAATCATATATCAGGAAATCTCAACAAAAATATCAAGTCAAAGATTTGCAGTTCAATAGTCAATTCACTCGTAAAATCTCCAGTTTAAATCAAAGTCTTTGAAATCATTTATTCAACATTTTCAATAGAGGCTTAGTATAAAAAGAAGAGTGAAAACAGTAAATATCATAAATAGGCCCCTCGGCCAAGATATCACTCATAAGTATAGCCCCTAGGGCAAGCCTCTCGGTCACTCGTGACTCAGCTCTCGTCACACAGTACCCACTCTCAGCACTCCGGCTCAATAATTAGCTTATAGTATTAATAATAATAATAATAATAATAATAATAATAATAATAATAATAATAATTGTTGCGGCGTGCAGCCCGCTCCAATATATATATTATAATCGTTGCGGCGTGAAGCCCGATACAACATATATAGTCGACTATGCTCACTGGGGGTGTATACTCTTAAGGGGCTCCTACAGCCCAAGCGTCATAACTGCAGCGTCAAGCCCGATCCAATACATATCGTTGCGGCGTGCAGCCCGATCCATATAAGTATCGCTGTGGCGTGCAACCCGATCCATAATTTATATACATAATATCGTTGCGGCGTGCAGCCTGATCTATATTGTATATAATCCTCACCATTAGGTCATCAAACTCTCTCAGTCATTAACCTCACGGCCACTCGGGCATATCGGTGAAAATCAGGGAACTCAGCCCAAACAGTTTTCATATATTAAGAAGTACAGTAATGGAATCGGTTTTAAACAATAAACAAGTAAAACATGACTAACGATATGCTTTCAAATCAAATAGAGTGAGGAAAGTAGTGAAAATAACCCTAAGGGTCTAAACAGGTCGGCACAAGGCCCCAAACACGGCGTACAACCCAAGATATAGTATAAAACTCTAAAATACGGAATATCATAAGATTTCAAATCAAACACGCGGCTTAATAGCCTCTATGGGACGGACCAAGTCACAATCTCTGCCGGTGCACACCCACACGCTCGTCACCTAGCATGTGTGTCACCTCATTTATCAAACAATACGAAATACCGGGGTTTCAAACCATTAGGTCCAGATGTACAATCGTTACTTACCTTAAACCAGATGAAATACTATTCCGCGACGCCCTTGCCTCTCGACTCGGCTCAACTCACGTCGAATCTACCCAAAATCAGAATCATAACATTAGAATACGCTAAGGGAATGAAACCCGTGCGAAAATAATCAAATTACAACATAAATCCCGAAATTGGCCAAACCCGACCCCCGAGCCCACGTCTCGAAATCCGATTAACATTTACATCAATAAAATCTTTATCCTCCCACGAGTCCATACATACCAAAAATACCAAAATCTGACAACAAATGACCCCTCAAATCCCTAGATTAAGGTCTCCAATTTCCAAGCCCTAAACCCCCAATTGTTTTGCTACTAATTTCCATAGATTTGAAGCTTAATCAGTCAAAAATCATCATAAAAATAAGTTTAGGGTCCAAAAACCTTACCTCCATGAAATCCCCTTGAAATCCCTCTTCAAAATGCTCCCTCAAGCTCAAACTCGTATGTGAAAATGGTGGAATAACCAAAAATTCGCGAAGGAGGACTTATATACTTTCTGGCCCAGAGTTTTCGCACTTGCGGCCCATTTTCCGCAGCTGCGGAGCCGCTTCTGCGGCCAAACGACCGATTCTGCGGTTTCCACTTAAAACCTCAAAACCGCACATGTGCATAAACTACCGCACCTGCGGTCTCGCAGGTGTGACCCAACTTCTGCACCTGCGCCTTCAGCTCTTCTCACCCAATTCCGCATCTGCAACTAATAGTCCGCTTCTACGATCCCGCACCCGCGGTCCGTTATCCGCAAGTGCGGTTATGACAGAATTCAGATGCTTCAGCTGCAAATTCCAACTCCAAACTCCCCGTCAACCATACGAAATCACCCCGAGGCCCCCGGGATCTCAACCAAAAGCACGAACAAGTAATATACCACTATCCAAACTTATACCAATCTTCAAAACACCTAAAACAACATCGAATCAACAAAATAACATCGGATTCAAGCCTAAGGTTCAAAAAACTTCCGAATTCCGCTTTTGATCAAAAAGTCTATCAAACCTTGTCCGAATGACCTGAAATTTTGCACACACGTCACAAATGATACAAAGGACCTACTCCAATTTCTGGAATTCCATTACGACCCCTATATCAAAATCTCCGCTACCAACCGGAAAACGCCAAAATTCCAATTTCGCCAATTCAATCCTAAATCTACCCCGGACCTCCAAAATACATTCCGATCATGCTTCTAAGTCCCGAATCACCTCACAAAGCTATTCGAACCATCGGAATTCACATCTAAGATCTGTTTCACATAAGTCAACATCCGGTTGACTTTTCCAACTTAAGCTTACTCAAAAGAGACTAAGTGTCTCAAACCTTTCCAAAACCACTCTGAATTGGAACCAACCAACCTGATAGCATATAACACAGATGAACAAAGCATAAAGAAGCAGAAAAAGGAAAAATGGAGCGGTAACTCATGAAACGACCGGCCGGGTCGTTACATTGATAGAGCTAATTTGTTCCACTACACTAATACTTTGAGTTTAAAGCAAGTTAATAACTTTCATGTGGATTGGTGTTATGAGTTTAACAAAAAGCATGCTAAATCTTTCCTGAATGATAATATTGGTGAAGCCAAGAGGCTTGTTTTGTTTCAACATACCATTCTTATTCTTGATTTCTCATGTCGGCTTGAATTCAAGAATGGCTTGTTTATTTGGCTTATGCTTATGCTTGGACTTGATAAAGCTATGAGAGTTAATACTTTTCTTGATGATTCTTATGTTGGGGCATACTTGGTGTGAAGATTGGAGGCATTTCATGACAATTCTCATATTTTGGGTAGCTTTTATGTTTTGTTTTGTCCATGGGTATCATTAGATTTTGATTTGAATGGTAGATTTCTCTTACTTATCGGTTTGGATACTTGGATTTACCATAAATTTGCTAAAATATGGTTTACTTGTTAGTTTGAGGCACTTGCTTATGTCCAAGTTAAAATTTTACTAATGAAGCTCCCTTTCTTTTGATTAAAGGTCCAAATTGGAGGACGAATTTCTTTTAAGGGAGGGAAGATGATACAATCTAGATAGCCATCGAGCGTTGGAGGCTACTTTCATAACGGGACGACTATATATATGATTTCGCCAACAATTAAAGACTATACTACATTTGATGGCTATATTTATAATATTTAGCTTCCTAGTATAAATAGCCCTTAAGGCTCTCATTTTAGGGTAGCTTATTTTGATATTGTGAATGAAAACTCATTGAGAGTGTTTGGATGAAATCCTATGCTGGTTGATTACTTGTTAAGGTGAACTTGCAGGGGGATTGCTTCCCCTTGAGGGTTGTTCCTATAGTTTTGGGTCAATTAAGTCTTAAATTGATTGGGTATTTATTTATTTCAAATGTTCTTTCGATTTCCTTAGTTGGTTCTCTATTAAATCTCTATCTTTCTATCATTATTTGTGTTCTTATTATTTTGCTTCCTCGTTCGTGTCAATCTGCTAAGCTAATTCATTAGTGGGATTCTACTTGTTGCGATTACTTCTTTTCATCTTTTTTTAGCTCGAGGGTCTATCGGAAACAACCGCTCTACCCTTCCAGGGTAGGGATAAGGCTGCGTACATCTTACCCTCCCCAGACCCCAGTTGTGGAAATTTATTGGGTTTGTTGTTGTTGTCCAGTTTCGTGTTCTTTTGTTAATGGATCTATTTTATTGTTACTTCTAGCATAATATGAATGTGAAATATTATTTTCTCGAAGGAGATTGCGATAAGTGATTATATTGAAGGTCAATAGTTTCACACTTCAAGTTTTAATACCAATTTCGTGAGAAGTTTATCAATAACTTGCTGTTATTTCTGGTGTTGGATATGTTTAATTCATAAAAAGTTGTCTTTATGTCCCCTATCCAATTTTTGGTTCTTGAATATTTAATTTATTCATGTGTATTGATATTCACTGAAGCCAACATAAAGTTAATTTTGAATTAATCATCAGAAGCATGGAATATTACTAGTATCATATTAAAATCTGATTGTAGTACGAGTGATTTGTAATTGTAGATGATTTCTAACTTTGAAAAATATGCATTGTTTTACTATATATTTATAGTATTTTATTTTTTGAGAAAAAAATATTAGAAAATTAGTACTTCATTCCCTTGCACTCTTTTTACATATGAGAAAGTGTGAATGAAAAAAATGTCCAATCATAGCTGAATCGAATCACGTTGGTGCTCCTATGCGATTTTTTTTTAAGAAGAGCACACACTCTGTCTTAGACATTAATACTTTTGTGATTCCCGTGATAAACAAAAGTCTCAAAGTAAAAAATCTGTTTGCTAATATACAGAGCTCAAAGTGAAACCTTTGTTTGCCTAATATTATCCACTAATATCCAAAGCTTATCTGTTCTAATTATTTGTCTTTCCAGTTCAACTCAAAGCCTTATATTTATAAGTATATCTCTAATCTATTTTTTCCCTATACTATAGATAATAAAAATATTGCGAGAAAGTTAATCATATAATTTCACTTTTATATTTTATTGTAGGTAAGTACATGATGGAGCTGGATATATTCTAGTAGCAACAATTCATATGCAACTATAATTTTGTCCATCATACTTAATTTTGCTCCAATCTAGTGACGACACACACAAAAAAAATAAAATAAAATAAAATAAAATAAAATAATATATATATATATATATATATATATATACATATATTAATTGGTGCCCATGCAAATTCTCTCTTTTGGTCTGTACTTGTGTACTTTATAGTTTTTTTTTTATAAAAAATATAATTATAATTTATCTTCTTTTGTAGGATGAGCATGAGTAAACCAACATAGCTGGCAATATGGTTCATCAATGCACAAGGTGCTGGAAGAAAATTTGCTTTTTAAGGTTGTTATTAGAGTAGAAATTATGACTCTTGGAGATGTTCTTTTTTATAAGTAAAACCATATGCTTTAGTGGTATTTAGTTTTTGAAAGCATGTAAAATACTTAGTGCTTCAGTTGTATTGACTTTTGCAAATATACATCATATATCAACTTATATATATTTTTGATGCTTTAAAAGATTAAAAAAATATAAATTGTGTATGTAGCAAGTAGCAACTACATACTTATTGTTGCTAGTTGTACAACAGAAAATGTAATATTATTGGCAAAAGGTAATTTTTTGGCCACAACAATACTTGTTGCTAAAAGGCTTTATAACATAATATTAACTACCCACCCACCAATTTTTTTGCCACCAGTAATATTGTTGCAAAAAAATAATAATTTATCGCAACAATAATTGTTGTTGCTAAATATTTTCATAAGCCACAATTGTGTGACCAAATTATAATTAATGGCAACAACATTCTTTGTTGCGTTATGACAATATTTTGCAACAACGTCTTTTGTTTGTTGTCAAAAGTACTTTTCGCAACAATATTCAATATATGGCAATAACCAAATTTATTGCAAATTTCATATTATCTTGTAGTGAGGCGCCACCAGAGAATAACAAATATTTTTTTAAAAAAAAAATTCTTTCTTGATGTATATGGTTTTGAGGGGGAGATTGATGCCACAAATCCATGTGGGTAAATGAAAAATTAAAGAAAAAGAAACAAAGATAAGAAAGAAAGAGACATGAAGAAAGAAGGGTCATAAAACTTGGGCTGCCACGTATGAAAGAAAGAATTCGATACACAGTTTACGGTACCGTCCTCTCGCTTATTCATATCCGCTGAAACTTTTTTCCAGCAGATGTTCTGCCTATAAATATGCATCATCTTCTTCAACTGTAATTATCCTCTCAACTTCTTCTTTCTCTTCAATTAGTAAAGAGCTATTCTTTATTTGGTCGCGAAGAAGACAAAAATTGTCGAACCACGTAAATGTTATCTTGTCTGGTCTTGTCTTATGCAATTTAATACTTTTCTTTTTAAATATATTTTTCCCTTTTTATTAGCCTGGCACGCTTACCAACTAGACGTGTCCATTGGTTAAAAGAAATAACTATCTTCCGCTTCATAGAAAAGTCATTTTAGTCTATAAGAGCTAGTAAATGGTTAGAGTCGCGCACACTAGAATTGGTCCAAAAGGATAGAAATGCATTGAGAAATTATTTTTATTTCTGTTGAATTAATTTTTAGCTTAATTACCTTGAAATGAACAAAATAATTTCACCATGTTTTACTCTAGAATGGTCAAAATACTTGTTACAGTACAATTAACCTATGGATACAGACACACTCTTTTGAGAAGATATATATAACAAAACATTCTTGTTTCCTTCTCTTCTATTGGGTTTAAACTATCTTTCTCATGTTTTTGTTCCTAATTTATACTGAAAAAGCTTGAATAATCCTTAAAACATTGTCATTAACACCCCCAACAAGCTTCACTCACTATTGTGACGGCCAAAAACAAGTACTTTAAATGAAAATTACTCAAAAAAATAAAATTATCGAGAGACTGTCTCAAAACATGCATTGAGCTAGTCTAATTCAAAATAATAAGAACTACGAGTGCTTTAAAAATATTATTTGACACATTACCTCAGTACTGTTCACTATTCAGGGTGCAGAGTGGCACAACCCAATTGGGAAGAACAAGAATATTATCCAAATTTATAGGGCTAAAAATACACTTTATTTAGCCTTGTCATTTTTTGGGTTTTTATAGGGGTTGGGATAACATAACAGGTTATTGTATGTGTAAAATTTAGTCATTGACATTTGGAGCTTTATTAAGTAAGGAATAGAAAGAGACAAATCATGAGCTAAGTGCAAAGCGGTGCCAGCGCATTTTATATATAGTTCCAAATAGCCACCCATGAAAATGTCAAAGGGGAATAGTGGAGAGATAAATTTATGACTCAACCCTATCAAACCTTGATTATATCCATCCATGTCCTCTTTGAATCTTCCACAGTTCTCCACTTTAGCCATTTCATAGCAAATTAAAATAGTTCAACAAGTTGTGGTTGTAGTGGACACTTTTTCATAAAGAGAGATGAAAACTCTAAGCAAAACGTAATCATGTGTTGGGGACAAGAGTGGTTTTATGCATGCCTAATGATATACTTACTCTAACAAGGGTAAGTATATCATTTTCACAAAATTGAAAAGGTACAAGGTCTGAAACATAAAAGTACAAGCTATTCTAACATCTTTAACACCCCACACTCCCAGCCACACCCTAAATTCATTTTCCTCTCCTTTTTAGTAAAAGAATTATTTACCATAATTGTGTGAAGTTTGGATGAAAACCAATAATCTCACTGGAAGCTTTTGTATTGTAGAGCTTATGAATTTATCGTACAAACTAAGAGGGACGGATTGGAGGAAAATGTTTTCCATGGAAATTTTCATGAAAAACGAGTGATTTTATCACTTATTTTTTCATTTTTGGTTGGCGAGTGAAAATTTTTTCCCGAAAAATATTTTCTAGTGTTTGGTTAGAGTCTATAAAATATTCTTTTAGAAAAATAATTTTTTATGGTACTCTCCTCACCCCCCTTCCCCTAAGTCCACATGTCCCCTCCTCCCCCTTCCCCCCCCCCCGTACCCTTCCTACTTTCGTTCGTAAA
>NW_017674644.1:17665-50314 GCF_001879085.1 Nicotiana attenuata | reverse complement strand
CTCATTTGTTGAAATGAAAAAAAAATCTATCTATAACATAAAAAAAAAGTACTATTAATAATATTTTTATTTAGGGTGGAGGTGTGGGTGTGGGTGTGGTGTGGGTGTGTTGGGGGTGGGTTGGTTGGGGATGGGAAATAGGTGGGGAAGGTTGAAAAAGAGTTTTTGAAAATATTTTCCCTTATCTAGATAGGGAAAATATTTTCATCCAATTAGAGGAAAATGAGATCATAAGGAAGATGTTTTCCAAAACATTTAAGCCAATTCCAAACATGGCAAAATTGATAAATGCATGGAGAAATATGTATCTAACTCTTTATATAATTAAAAAATTATTTTGTTACTTACAAGAGAAAAAGAACATATCCATTAGAATCATAAAGTCCATAATTGGTAAAAAGAAGAATATGATTTTACTAGGTCACATGTACTCTTCTATCTCATCATGCACAAAATAAAAAGAAAATTGAATGATAGAGGTTTATAGAAAAAGTATTATTTTATCTAATAACTTCATTCCACATGATATTTGAAAGGTATGATGATCACATCATATTCCTTTAAAAGGGGTAGGAAAACAGCATAATCACGAATCATATTAGAGAAGGTTAAGAGGTTTATACTTTACTAAATAAATGATATTCTGGAAAAAAGGAAAAATGATGTTGAATCAATATTCTTCCCAATGAGGAAATGATCTATTGAAGCACAGCCAAGTAGAAATTTTCTTTGATATTAGTGGACTCTGTGTAAAATATTAGGGACGTTAAGAATGCGATTCCACTTCTCTTGGTTCAAGTATATATGCAAAGTTTGAGTTGATAGCTTTTTTTTTTTCCCCTTTTCAATTAACTAAAAAACAAATCTCGTTTTTTCTTATAGCTTAAATGATTCTGATCACTTTAGACTAATTAATGTGGATCATGGAGAACCATAAACTTGAACTAAGAAAATATTATCTTAATAGGAAATGCTTATCATTAGCTTATGATTAGATTCCTAGCTAATTCGCACTTAAAAGTAGATAATTTAATTTTAATTCATAAACCTTAGGATTTAATCAAGTGTAGTGCAAAAGTGAAGAGTTCTAACTAAAAGTAGCGTAGAGTACGATGTTGGAGTATTCAGTTTATCCTAATTTGAACAATTGAAATGTAATAGGTTCATTACTTCATTTCCTTGAATGAAATATATGATGTTATGTGTATTAGAATTTAGTTAAAATAAGACGAACAAACATACTAGTAGTATAGATCTTAGGTTAGACAAATAGATTTAGGGAACTGATTTTACGCTCCATTTTCTTGTATATGACGGTAAGTCACCACATATTCTACTATTTATAATGGCGGTTCACATAATATTGTGAATTTAATTTTATTTGGTGTAAAAACTTAAATCGGTAATTATCCTATATTATTTGTCAATGAATTTATTATAAGTTTAATTTTTTAAAATGGTCAATACTACTAGCGAAAAAATAAATGTAGAGTTCAATTCTAACTCAATTCAATTTCGATTGGAGCACCGTAGAAGGAATAAATGTGGGTTTCAGTGGCTAAGTTAAAATATTGTAATTAGGTGAAGTTAGTTGAAAGAGTAGGTTAGTTAATTAGTTGTATAAATAGAAGTTGGTTAACAGATGTACAATAGCTTTTCTGGAGTTAGTTGAAAGCATTTTTGTCTAATACAGATAACAAAGCTTCTCCTTCTTCTCACGGACTTTCTTCCTCTTCTGCCATGGCTGACTTGCTTAATATGGTAGAGCTACAAGGCTAGATCAATTAACTCAGCAGCTTCAGGAGAGAATATCACCGGTTAATCGTTTTCTTCACTCTGTTCTGTTATCATTTTGAGCAAATTCCCTAAAATTAGGGCTTGTAAGATTAGCGTCAATTTCTGGCGTAATTGAGTGAGTCATGACCTAGACTGCCTCAATCTGTGTGGTGCGATACAATCTATACTGTTTACAATGGTAAATGACGACGGGGTCTCTACTTCTTCAGCTCTTCCTATGGCGACTGCAACTCAGACTCAAACGATGTATGCTCCAGATCGGGTACATCACAATCATCCTCTGTACATTCATCCTTCAGAGACACAAGGTTCTGTTATGATCTCAACTCAACTTCAAGGTTCTGAAAAATACTCAATGTGGAGTAGGTCAATGAAGATTGTGTTGCATGGTAAAAATAAACTAGGTTTTGTTTTAGGAACTTGTAAACGAGAATTGTATGATCCTAGCTTGCATGAACTCTGGGACAGATGTAATGCCATTGTTCTAGCTTGGATAATGAACACAGTATCTCAAAGTCTAATGAGTATTGTGATTTATGCGTTTGATGCACATAAGGTGCGGGAAGACCTTAAAGAGAGGTTTGATAAAGTAAATGCCTCTAGAGCATGTTATCTGCACAAGAAAATTGCTGCATTAACTCAGGGCATATCACATGAGCACTGGTCTTTCTCCTATGTTCCCTGTGCTGCAACTAGTTGAACCTGGTCCTCCTGCTGTGTCTGCTCTATTGCACTCATCTTCAACCTCTACTTCTGATCCTGATGCTTCTCAGCTTTCCCCATCATCTACTATCACGGATCCTTCTCCTCTGCCAGTACAACTTAGAAGATCCTCAAGAGAATCTAGACCACCTGTATGGATGGGAGATTATGTTGTTCAACAGAAGTCCTCATGTCCATATCCACTATCCAACTATGTGGTGTATGACCACCTCAATCCTGCCTACAGGTCTTCATTAGCTGTTTATTCAGCAATTGCAGAACCTAAGACCTATGCTGAAGCCAGTATTAATCCACTATGGGTGGATGCTATGAAGTCTGAGATTTCAGCTCCTGAGAGCAACAATACTTGGACAACTGTAGACCTTCCTCCAGACAAATTTCCCATAGACTGCAAGTGGGTGTTTAAGGTTAAGTACAAGTCCACAGGAGATGTGGAGAGATATAAAGCAAGGCTGGTTGTCAAAGGCTACAGCCAATAGGAAGGTTTGAACTACACTTAAACCTTCTCACCAGTAGCTAAGATGGTCACAGTGAGGTCTATAGTGGCTCTTGCTGCTGCTTCAAATTAGTTTGTGTTTCAAATGGATGTCCATAATGCATTTCTACGGGGTGATCTGTCTGAAGAAGTTTATATGCAAATTCCTGATGGCTTTTCAAGCCAGGGGGAGTATAAAAATGTGTGCAAGTTGAATAAGTCCTTGTATGAACTCAAACAAGCTCCTAGACAGTGGAACCAAAATTGACAGAAGCATTGACAGATCTAGGATTTGTGCAGTCACACTATGACTACTCTTTGTTCACATAGAAGGGAGCAAATTTGGTGATTGTGCTTGTCTATGTAGATGATTTACTAGTGAGTGGCAATAATCTAAACCTGATTGAGAAGGCCAGAAAGGACCAGCAGAGTAGGTTAAGATGAAAGACTTAGGGGAACTGAAGTACTTCCTTGGCATAGAGTTTTCAAGGTCAGAGAAAGGCATCCATATATGTCAGAGGAAGTATGCAATTGAGCTGCTATCTGAGACTGGTTTATCAGGAGGAAAACCAGCACTCACTCCACTAGAATTCAATCACAAACTTACCTCCATAGAATTTGACAAGGTGTTCAACAAGGAGAACTTGTCTGATGACAGGCTACTTGAAGACAGAAGTGGTTATCAAAGAGTAGTGGGAAGATTGTTGTATTTGACCATGACTAGACCTGACTTTGTGGAACAGGTTCTAAGTCAGTTCATGCATGCTCCCAAGCAATCACATCTAGATGCTGCTATGAGAGTGATCAGGTACATTAAAGGGAATCCTGGTCTTGGACTGTTCCTACCATCATATGGCAATCAAAAGTTGGTTGCATTTTGTGATTCAGATTGGGGTGATTGTGTAGAGACAAGAAAGTCAGTCACAGGCTATGCTATGAAGTTTGGTGATGCCTTAATCTCCTGGAAATCAAAGAAGCAAGGAACAGTTTCAAGAAGCTCAGCTGAGGCAGAGTTCAGAAGCATGGCCACTACTGTTGCAGAGATAAAATGGTTAGTTGGACTATTTGAGGAGTTAGGAGTATCAGTTGAGTTTCCAGTTCAACTTCACTGTGATACCCAGGTTGACATCAAATTGCAGCTCATCTTATTTTTCACGAAAGAACCATACACATAGACATCGATTGTCACTTTGTAAGGGAGAAGATTCAAGAAGGAATGATCCAAACTCAACATATTGGTACAAGAGAAACTGGAAGATATCTTCACCAAGAGTCTATGTAGCCCACAACATGATTACTTACTGTGCACGCTGGGAATGAAGAGTCTATTTTCATCCCTCAGCTTGAGGGGGAGTGTAGAAGGAATAGATGTGGGGTCTAGTGGTTAAGTTAAAATATTGTAATTAGGTGAAGTTAGTTGAAAGAGTAGGTTAGTTAATTAGTTGTATAAATAGAAGTTGGTTAACATATGTACATTAGCTTTTCTAGAGTTAGTTGAAAGCATTTTTGTCTAATATAGATAACAAAGCTTCTCCTTCTTCTCACCGACTTCCTTCCTCTTTTGCCTGGATGACTTGTTCAACAAGCACACACTATTACAAACATCATTCGATACTGTAGAATGTTTGGTTGACCTTGAACTAGGGCTGTTCAAATTGAACCATAACCGATAATCGGACCACCAAAGTGATTTATTGGCTTATATCGGATTATCAGATTAGCGGTTGGTAAACGAATTAAAATTTTATAATTAATGATTTATCGATTCAGGGCAGAATACTCAATTTAATAATTGGATAAATCATTAATCCATTACGAATTATTATATTTATATTTTTAGCACTATGTATATAGAGTATCTTTTCCACTATTTGAAACCTTAATGTCTTATTTCACTAAATCTCAGCAGCACTCAGCGACATTCTCCATTTCTCTCAACAATCCTTAGGAAATAACGACACTAATCAAACTTACAAGGAAGCAACTTTTTAGCTGCTTAAGTTTCAACGTCAACATAACTTTTTGGGGCACGACAAGAAAGATCTAGACAGTTCTTGATATCTTTTTGCTCAAATAAATCATTTAACCTGGTAACTGAAGCAAAATTCTATTCAAAATGTATGTTAAGTGAACTTCTATTACTGGATTAAGGATCCTAGTTTGTATTTTAACTTGCTTATTGTAAAACAATTAAAAAAGAAGATACTGTCATTAACAATAAGAGCCTCATTAGCTTACTTGAGTATGATTGTGATTGGATCGTCTATTTATTATTCACTGTCTTGCTTACTTATATAAATTTCATTGTCTATTTGATTTAGCCGATAAACCGTTCGATAATCACTAACCTGACACTAATCCACCCACCGATATCTTATCTGGTGATTAGCGGATTAGTATATTTACAAGCCGATAACCGATAAGTCAAAGCGTTAAGTGTAAATATCCGCCCAATGTACCCGATAAGCAGCCCTACCTCGAACCGGACTCAAGTCGTAAAGGAGACGATAGTTCACGCGCTACAGAGAGAGTAGAGCCCGTGGGATCGTTTAGCGTCTAAGAGCTGTATCTGTGTCAGAGGAACGATTGGTCGCCGCGTCATTAGCTTAATAAAAAGACTTATTATATTCTCTAATAATGTCTCAAAAGAGCGGGCGGGGAAATTATTTACACACACACACACCGCACTTTAGCTATAGCACTGCACTTAAGCCTTATAAGAGTGGACACAGAGAGAGAGAGAGAGAGAGAGTGGAAACGGAGGAGGAGCACTTGTTCACAGCGAAGTGCTACTCCTACGTCGAAAGCTTTTCAACCTTTCCCTTTTTCTTCCTTATTTAAGGTGAACTTTTGAAGTATTATTTCTCTGTTTTCTCTTCAACATTAACATACAGAATTAGTGGAATGAATGTGTGATTTTGATTTTGCTTCTTTCAGCCGGCTCTGTACTCGGATTTTCTCTGACTTTCCAGAAATTTTACAGTATCTGTGAGTTAAAAACTTAAAGCTTTTTCTTATCTTGAATATATCGATTAAGCTTATGTTCATACCATATTCTGCAATTTAAGAAGAAGCTTCTAGTAACTTCATTGTTGTTGACCTCAACCTGTTGTTTTCTTGGAAACTGATTTCTGAGAATATGTTTATGGAGATGTGTTTAGGATGTAATTACTGAGTACTTATTAGTATTGTTAAAGGTATGTTTAATGTTGATAGTGTTTTGGTGGTGGAAGAGTTTTTGGAGTTTGGATACGCATCTCTATACGGATTAGATTTGATGGTCAAATTGGTGGTGAATTTATGTTATTGAATCAGGACCGTTAAAAATTATGTGGTTAAGAAGTCCTGATTGAGACTGATACCCGGAATCTTGCTACTGTCTCAAAGTCTAGGAATCAAATACTTTTAATTTACCTTCCCCCAGATTCTTTCTCACTCAAATCCTTCACTTTCTAACGATTGTCAACATGCCCAGTCTTATTGCAATAAATACAAACAAACACTTTTCTTATTGAGATTATTTTACACGTCTCCTATTGAGTAACTTATCCAAAAAATAGAAAATGAAGTGTAACCAGATTGTTGGAAGACATTTGTTTTTCATTTTAGTTCCTTTATTTCTTTCTTTTCATAATTCAGATGAACTTTCGATAATACTAGCTTAAGAACATTGTATTCTACTATGAGTATTTTACAAGGACCTGGGAGTTAAAGCCCGGGAGCTTGCGCATTTCATCCTTATTCTTGAATCTCTGCTTTGCATTTGATAGATAAGACTTTTCCTCAACAAGTTGGTAATCAGAGCAATGATAGAACTAAAAACTTTGATCTGCATGAAATTTTTTAGGTAAAAGCTAACAAGGAATGCTTTAGATTATGGATTCATGTTACTTTCTCTTTGATCTCAGGATTGCATTTTGATTATTCCTTTCTAGAATCTAGATTCGACTATATTCTACCATCACGTGAAGCATGTCATCAAAATTGAGTGAACGGTATTGGTTCTCTCATCAGTAGTAGTACAACTCTGTGCTTCATCCTCCATCCATATATCTTGCATAATAATCAGAAGCTTTAAATACTTTACGGACAATCTAGCTAGAAAAGTATGTCGGTTTATTGAATTTATATTTCAATGGACTGCTAGTTTCACCCACATACATTTACTTGCGCTTTTATTATGTCATCTTTGGCAGGTAAAATGCCACTTTAATTTTCTATTGCTGTCATCATGGATGCTGTCATCATGGATTAGGCCAGTCAGCTGCTATAGAGCAAATTTAGCTACTTTCTATGTAAAGGAAGAAAGGGAAGTATTTTTATTGACTACAGAAGTGTTGTTCATATGGCAAGAAGATATGGGCCTTATTTCGATCCTGAGTATGAGACCTTAAGTATCAGGATAAATCCTCCAAGGTTGAGCTTCTCTACTTTTAGCTTTTGCCATTTTTGCAACATCCACTGCTTGCCTTCACTATATTTTATTTTACTTTCATTGGCCAGCCTAGATATTACTCGTTGTGGTTTAGGATGTTACTTATACCAGGATATGGAAACCTGTCGGTCTCCTTTGAACCAACTAAAGAAAATCATGGATGTCAACTAAATTGCTTCATATTTAAGACCCTCAGCTGTTTTCATGTGGTTTTACTAATGATTATTTGATGCTATTAGGGTATCTGTGGACAATGCGAGTTGCAAGGATTGCACACTAGTGAAGGTAAACTTTGAGAATCTTTGAGTGATTGAGTCCTTATTTTGTTATTTCAAGGATCCACAACACCTTTGATGAGATGAAGCTCACTTTATCACAGTTCAATAAGCTCTTAATTTTACGAGTATTCTTGTTAGATTAGTGTGTGTCTGGTCATCTGAGCCTGCTATAGTGCATGATCAAAAGTTTACTGAATGAAAGGAGTATATTAAAAAAATTTCTTTCACAAATTTTATTGGTCCAACTTTTTGAACACAATCTGCTGTCGCAAGTAGGAATTACTAATATCTGTGAGCTAGAGCCTGGTGATCTGATAGGCATGATTTGAATCACTAGTCTGAGTCAGATAAGGGGTACCACATTAACTCTATATCATTCAGTTGCTTTTGTCAAAGTAGTTGATACATTTTTGATATGGGTAACATAAAGTACATTATTAATGAACTACCTCCAGCGCCTTCTTAGGTACTGAGGTGTTCAAAAGTACCCACTGAGGTTTTCGTTGTTTTCCTCAGGTTGACAGTGTCAACAAACCTGGAATACTGCTGGAAGTGGTGCAAATCCTAACAGACCTTGATCTTGTAATTACCAAAGCCTACATATCCTCTGATGGCGGGTGGTTCATGGATGGTGAGTATTGTTTCTCATTAGTATTTTCAGGTGTTGAAGCTTTTAGACAAGGCACATCCAAGTAATTTTAGTTGCATATTCAAGAGCTGCTACTGTCAGGGGCGGAGCTATAAGTAAGTGGGTTCAGTTGAATCCCCTTCGTCAAAACAGGGCTAAAATGAATTATTTGGTTATATATGAACTGTTGAATTCCCTTGACATAAGAGAAGATTCTAGTGTAGTGGTAAAGGAGGTTCAAAATTATTTTTGGTCACAGGTTCAAATCCCTAATGTGACATTCTAGTATTTTCTGAACCCCATTGTATAAACTTCTGGCTTTGCCACCGGTAGATATGGATCATGTTCTACACTATTTCTTTTACAAGCTTGGACTGCTATCCAACTAAATACCCAAATTCAAGTTTCTTCCTCCTTGGTGGTTATAGATTTACTAGTATGTGTTAATTGGTGGCCATGTATACCATATTCACTTTCGCCATTTCTTGGCCATTTTACAAAAGTGTCAACCTTATAATCTGTTTCCCCATTAACACTCTTTTCTAGCTCTGTCCCATCCATATAATATACTAGACTTAGGGCACACAGTTGGGAAATTTCTTACAAGTTTTCATTTCATTTTTAACAGTATTTCATGTTACTGATCAACAAGGCAACAAAGTTACAGACAGCAACACTATTGGTCATATAGAAAAGGTAAAGTATCCCTTGTTTTTCTTGCCTTCTGATTTCATATTTTTGTAGCCTCTATACAAGTAATGCGGGGATAAGACAACAATCTTTGACAGATTCTCGTATGATAGTATACAAAAGAAGGGAAAGAGGGATAAATTAAAACGTAGCATCTTCTAGAAATTGCTAAAATATCATGCAACTCCAAGCTAGCCATTGTAGTTGATGTTATGTACTTTGGGTTTATATGCAGGCATTGTCAATGACATTTCTTCTCATGTATTTTTTGCACCTAGCATATATCAGAGTTTTACTTTTGGGACTCTATGACTATTCAGAGCACAGCAAAAGTCAAGCAACTATTCACAAATCCTTGGTGACTAAAAATGTTACAGAATAGCTGCTCATTGTTAGATAAGAGTTCCCAATTCCACAAACTAAATAGTGCTCTACTAATGTGTTTGGGTTTGCCTATTTCTCTTATCTGTTTCAGTCATGAGCTTATTGCTGTCATAATCCTCGCTTTTACTGCAGGTTTTTTCACACAAGTTGTAGTTAGGCTTTCCTGAACTTTGTATGCAAGAGCATATATGTACCTTAGTAGTCAGCCAATAAAATCCTATTTTATCCCCAATAAATGCTTTAGCCCATGTAGGTGTGTCATCCAAGTGACTGAAACTTAAGAAGTAGCTACCCTAAGCAAGAACCTAGTTATATCCAAGTTACTAACGATTTCAATAAATTTCTTACATTAGGCGCTAGGACCTGAAGGTTACACATCAGGCATATTGAAGACTTGTCCCGGTAGAAAGGTAGGAGTGAACTCTGTGGGTGATTACACCACCATTGAGCTTATAGGAAGCGATCGTCCGGGTCTTTTATCAGAAATTTCTGCTGTACTAGCCAATCTTCATTTTAATGTCGCTGCTGCTGAAGTTTGGACCCATAATAGGCGCACAGCATGTGTCCTTTATGTCAATGATAATTGTTCATCACTTGATGTGGATGAAGAATCCAGATTATGTGTCATGGAAGAGCAACTCAATAACATTCTTCGTGGACGGGAGGATGATGAGAGTGGGGCTCATGCTACTTTCACAGTTGGCAGTACTCATGTTGATCGGCGGCTTCATCAGATGTTCTTTGCTGATAGGGACTACGAAGGTGGTTGTCTTGAAATGGAGATAGAATACCCTCCTAACTTCAAACCAGAAGTCAGAATTGAAAGCTGTGTCGAGAAAGGGTACTCAGTGGTCAGTGTCAGTTGCAAGGATAGACCAAAGCTTATGTTTGACATTGTATGCACCCTCACAGACATGCAGTATGCTGTTTTCCATGCCACTATCTCATCTGATGGTCCCTATGCATCACAGGTAATCTCATTATGTTGTTCTGATGATTGCTAGTCTGAAAAAAAACAATTGAAAAAAAAAATGAAAAAAAAATGTCTGCTAAGAGGCATATTCTGTATGAGATAAACTAACATATGGAGGATAAATCATTTTATTTAACAATACTTCTATTTTAAGAACTTATTTCCATTTAACAATGTCAATTCTGGATCCGCCACTATTTAGTTAGTATCTTCTTATTAAATAAAAGTTAAATTGTTATAGAGGGAGCTCCAATTGGTCTCAAATTTTTCAGTGAGAGCAGAAAGATCAGAACCGAAAGTATCAGTGATATGATTGCCTTGCTTGAGTTTCTGAAACTACCTTTACCCCATTAAAACTCCCATTAAACATGTCTACCTTAGAAGTATTTTCATCCTTCATCTATTCGTTTTGGGTTACTGATTAGTGTAATTCTTAATCACACTCCCAAAGGAAATAAAATATATGACCCCCGGCCCACACACACACAAACAAAAGAAAAAAGAAAAAAAAAAGTCTAGTTTAGCTTATGCTTTAATACCTAAAGTTCTTTCCAGTTTCAAAGTGGCTCAACATTGGAATCACTGATGGGAGTGTTATTAGGCTTTAAGTCTAGTAGGCATTATGTAATATCAGGACGACTGAATTTGTAGGAATATTTTATCCGCCACATGGATGGTTGCACTCTGGAATCTGAAGAGGAGAAAAAGGTTGTGAAGTGTCTTGAAGCTGCGATTCGGCGAAGGATAAGTGAGGTAAGGGTGATTATCCACTTCTCTAAATTATTGTCTTAAATGCTTCTCAAGATTATGATTAGCCTCGGTGCTGAGCCAAGCGGGCTTCTTTCATCAAGCCCCCCAGCCCCACCCCCATTCTGAATACTTTTTATCAAATAGACAAAGGTCTCTAACTTAAAGTAACTCATAGTTAAGGTTTCACTTTAAGAAAGAATCGAGGGCTAGTCTATATGTCAACTTTCATTCTGTATAAGTCCGTAATTGCCTGGAATAAATGAATCGGAAGAATAATGCAAATCTGATTTTTCTTTTCTAAGCTTAGCTAGGTCCACGCCTTGTGCAATCTTTTAGTTTGAAATTGGGATGAATGGGAAAGTTTGGCGGCAAGAGTGGTCCTCTAACATTATACTTTGGAAAATTAGGCATGGCTAATATTCTACTTCCTACTCGTACCTTTTTCATCAAATATTATCAGATTTTCAAGCATTCACATGTTAGTTCAATTAATAACATTATGGCATGCACGAACCTTCAACCTCAAATTCTTAATGCCACCAGGCCTTGATTCCTTTGATATGCAGGGTTTTAGTCTAGAGTTATGTGCCAAGGACCGAGTTGGCTTACTTTCTGAAGTTACGAGAGTCCTACGAGAAAATGGGCTATCAGTGACTAGAGCTGGAGTCACAACTATCGGGGAGAAAGCAAAGAATGTCTTCTACGTACGAGACGCATCTGGAAACCCTGTAGAGATGAAGACAATTGAAAGACTACGTGAAGAAATTGGACAGACAATGATGCTTAATGTGAAGAAAGTCCCAACATCTGCAAAGGTAGCTGAAACTGGTGGTTTGGCTAAGACAAGCTTTTTCTTCGGAGGCTTACTGGAAAGATTCCGTACTTAGAAATTCATCTACAAAGAGATACCTACTTGTATAGAAGAATAAAGCACTTGAGTGAAGTGTATAAATGTGGTAAGGTATCCCTGTTAAAATGCATGTAGATACATTGAGAATTTACCTTGTCAAGATAAACAAAGGGAAAAAGGAATGGGTCTCTCCCAGTCTTACTCTATGCAGAACTCTGGAAGATTATCAGATGACTGTGTGTTGTTCCTGCCAAATAAAAGTACGAAAATCTATTGCTGTCATATGACTTTGGGTTGGAGCTTTAGCCAAGAAATGCTATTGAAGATTGAACAAAGAAGCCAATCGGTTATAGTTTAATTGACGTCTATGTTGTGTCCAAGCTAAGGTTAGAGACAAAGAGCTGTTAACATTGTTTTGATTAGCCTTTTGGTCCTTCACTTGTATTCTAGCCGGTTGACTATGTTACAAGAGTCAAATCGTTTTCTTTCGGGGAACAATATGTAATATCCTGACCAGAACATACCGTAGATATCATCAATTAGCGTGTAATTGGAAATAGTGTCACAATAAATATGCTCTTTTGATACTGGATTGTCTCACTTAAAATATTCCTGGATATTTTACTTTCTTCGACTTCATAGAAACTGGGATATAAAAATTAGTCCACAAAATACTCACTGTTAAATTATAGAAATAGTTAACAAAATAACAATAGTATAACAATATATTTGGTGTATTTTTACAAGTGGGGTCTGAGAGGGTAGTATGTATGCCGACGTTACCCTTACTTTGTGAAGGTAGAAAGACTTTTTCCGGTAGACCCTTGGCTCAATAAAAGCAAAATCATAGCACTTATGACAAAGAACTACGAAAAAAATAGTAATAGTAGCCAGAAAAAAAATAAAATCGAAGCAAAGGAAACATCAGGTACTAACAACGATCTAAAAATAGGGAATACGAGGATAACACTAGTACTACATTTATAAAAAAAGTACCGACTACTTACTAAAATCTACTACCCTAATCCTCGACCTCCACACCCTGCTATTAAGGGTCATGTCCTCCGTAAATTGAAGATGTGACATCTCCTATCTGATCATCTCTCTCAATACTTCTTCGGCCTACCTCTACCTCTCCTAGGACCCGCTATAGCCAACCTCTCACACCTCCTTACTGGGGCATCTGTGCCTCTCCTCTTTACGTGCCCGAACTATCTCAGTCTCGCTTCCCGCATCTTGTCCACCACACATGTCACTCCCACTTTATCCCAAATATCTTCATTCTTAATCTTATATATCTCTCTTAGGATGCCCACACATCCATCTCAACATCTTCATTTCCGCAACTTTTAACTTCTGAACATGAGAGGTCTTGACCGGCCAAATCTCCGCTCCATACAACATGATCGGTCTAACCACTACTCTGTAAAACTTGCCTTTAAGTCTTGGTGGCACATTCTTGTCGCATAAGACATTAGATGTGAGCCTCCACTTCATCTGCCCCTCTCCAATACGATGTGTGACATCCTTGTCAATCTCTCCATTACTTTTTTGGATTATAGACCCAAGATACTTAAAACTTCATCTCTTGAGTATGACTTGTGTCCAACTTCACTTCAATGTCAGCCTTCCCGACTCACGTCAGTATTTTGTTTTAGTCCTGCTCAACTTGAAACCAATAATAACAATAATAATATTACTAGTTTCTCGACACGTGCGTTGCACGTGTATGTCGAGTTTAATAGTATATGATATTGTAAATAATATCGAAATTACTAAAACACAAGTTTGAATATATAATATTATACATGAAAAAATAAAGTACAAATTTATGTATGATCAAAATGGATTGTTATACGGTCTTATTCGTCGTGGTCAAAATGATTGGATATCGTCTCAACTTATAAAGATGAACAATCAAAATTTAAGTCGGGAGAGAGAGAGCAAAAGGGAAAAGGTCCAGATATATCCTTGTACTTTATAAATAGTTTATATTTATCCCGGTTATAATTTTCGTCTAAATTTATCCCTACTGTTAAAAAAGTAAACAAATTTGTCCCTATCCTTAACGATTATCCACAGTGGCACCTGACACCTCAACTAAAATGCCATGTAAGAGTCCATGTCACCATTTTTAATAAGATTTTATTTATTGCACTTCTTTATTACTTCAGAAAGTTAAAAATAATCCCAAAAACGGTTGCTTCTTCTTCCTCAACGAGTTCTTCGTTTTGGCTTCAATTTTTTGTATCCAAACAAAGACATTCACCAAATGGACAGATGGTAACCACAACTTTTAACATCAATGTCCCTACAAACCCCAACCAATACTTTAGCTTAAACTTCAGCGAATCAAAGTACTTAAATCTTATGTTCTCGATCTCTCTTATAAACCCTTCAATGGCGATTTTTCAATTTTCTGAACACTAGTGTTATTATTCCTGTTTTAAGCTCCAATATTTGGTTTTGCACTCCATTTCAGTAGGAATCAAGCAAGTAATTTTAGGTTCTTGAGTCCTTTTCGAGCTTTGAATTTCGACGACCTAAAAAATATAGTACAAGTTTGTTTTTCACCCAAATATACTAAATCTGCGTTTGATTCATGATTTTAACCTCAAAATGGCAACACCCCACTGATTTTCTCTATGTATAATCAACAGATCAAATGGGGTTTCAAAAAAATTCGGCACCAAAAGAACGTAGTGGGTTTCGAAAATTTCATCGCAGATTATTCAAATAAGAAAAAGAATTTGATTTTTAGCTCTAATAGTAACTCCAAACAAGTTTTTTTGAAGGAGAGAAAAATTGAGACACCACTATCATTGCAATCTTTGAAGTTTAGTATGAAAATTAAATTGTGAAATTTAGGAATTGTGGTGTTTTGAAGTTTGAAAACTGATTGACAATCATTCATTGAGCTTGAAACAGAAAAATAGCTATTGGTTTTGGAGTTTGGCTGGTTATATTTCAAGAATATCATTGTTGACATGTTGAAGGGCTTGAATAGAGAAGAAGATTAATTTTATTTTGGTGAAGTGATGTCTGCAATGGAAAGGTAAAGGAGAAATAATGGGGGGAAAATAAAAAAAAAATGTTGGGGGGGGGGGGGTGGGGGGGGGCGGAAGGTAGGGAAATAATTGTACGGGGAAATGAAAATTTTCTGGTCAAATAATCAAATGAAAAAGAAATAAACAGTAGACTGAATAGATTTTAGAAGAAATTATAAAAAATGGTGATATGAACTCTTATGTGGCATTTTAATTGAGGTGTCGGGTGCAACCGTGGATAACCGTCAGGGTTGGGGTAAACTTGTTTACTTCTTTAATGGTAAGGATATATTTAGACGGAAAGTATTACGGAGGATAAATGTAAACTATTTACAATAGTACAAGAATAAATCTGAACCTTTTCCCTTTATTTTTTGATTTTCCATTATGTAAATATTGTGTTGGACGTGCAATGCACGTGCATAAGAACTAGAGTAGTATTATCTAATTGGTTTACTTGAAAACATTAGAAAAGATATTCTATAATATTAATGTTAGAATACTTAATAGGCAAAATGGCTTCCAGGCCATCTAAACTTGCATCCATTTTCCATTTCGATATATAAACTTAGAATTTTCCCATTTTAGCACTCTTATTTGATTAAATGAATATTATAAACCATTTTGATCGTTGACCATGCCTATGTGGAGGAGGTGTAGCTGACATGGCAACAATGCATGCACATCACTGCTATAAGGCGCGTAAATATAATTTTTTTGATCTTTTAGTTGATAAAAGAACAAAAGGACAAAGAGGGGGGGGGGGTAGGGGGGGGGGTTTCCAAACCCCTCCTTTCTTCTGTCACCCTTCCCTCTTCTCTTTCTTCCTTCCTTCTGTGCCTTCAATCCCACTAACTCCATCTTCTCCAATCTCTCACTCCGTTGCTCCCTTCTCCTCCTCTCCTCCAAATCCTCTTACCCCACTGATTCACATATTTCCATGAAAAAATGCAAAACCCTAACGATGGAGCAATAGTAGCTGAAATAAACCTCAACCGCACATCAAATTCAAAGCCAAAAGTTGTAGTAATAATGGGAGCAATAGGTTATGAAATTCTTTACTTTATTCCAGAAGGTGTAATTTTCATACTCAAAAGCAGAGTTTAGTAAAAACACATCTTCAACATTCTTATACCCAATGACCCACTAATAAATTTACAAGAAATTCAAGAGTTCGAAGCCATTAGAGCCATGGACGATAGTTATTCTTCGTTGCTTCTTTTCATTCTTTCCTTATTCGTCTCTTCTTGGTCTATTATAGATAACTGAAGAACATTAGTTCTCACCTGTGATGGAGTTTGGCAAGCTATGGTGAGAAAAGAGAAAGAAATAAAAAGTAGGACTTAGAAAATTAGAGGGGGCAGGCGCCCCTGACGTGTAGCAATTTTAGTGGTCTTTTGCTAATTAGATGCCCACGTCTGCATATTTGTAATACACGCGCTATGGTCGGATGGACGGAAAGGTTTAATATTGTGCAAATGTATGAGTTGAAGTGTTTAAATGGAAAAGTTTTAAGTTTATATACTGGTATGACAAACATGTACAAGTTTAGGTAGCTCGGAGGCTGTTTAACCAAAAATTGAGTAATTCGGTCAAAGCTAATTTTAAGAAGTACTCGGGCTACTGATAATCAAGAAATTCTATATTTACTTAATGACAAGAAAGGATAAAGTATGAAGTAGCGAGAATAGCCAATGGTAAGCAAAAGAAAGTAATTGTTTTGCAATAGTAACCAAAACGTGTCTGTACAAATGATATTTCTTTCCCTTTTATAGGAATCTAAAAGTACAATGTTTTTCCCCTTTTATGACCGAATCATTACGAGCATTAATGACATTAATGAGATGTTATAATTGGTAATCATAACTGTTTGTGAAGATTCTGTAACATCCGAGCTCATTCATACACACTAATTGATGATTCATGAATCTTTCCTTTTTAATGTCTTGATTCATTCTGTCAGTACCTCTTCAGGTAATGACTTTGTCTTCTCTTCTCGTGGGTGTTTTGATCGTATTTATTACGATTCGTGCCTCTTTTAATGCATCTTTCTAGCTGTCGCTTTCTTACTGATACACGTGTTTTGTCATATCAACCATTCACATAAATCCACGTGTAATATTTATTTTTACTAATACAGATAGTCCCCCCACTTGTCGAATATTCTGCAATTGAATATTTGGGAAGTGGTATGCATTTATGGAGGGAATTTTTGCTGCCGTTTCCCATGTACCATTACGTCTTCTCCAAAACCAACGCGTCATATGTCGCTTCCATTAAATGCATGTGGCACGTGGCCTCTGTTAATTGGATTTGTGACTCTTCAGCGATTTTTAGGGCTTTTTTGCGGCTGTATCAGTCATGAAGTGACTGTTTAATCATGACGTTGCCATCATGACCCCCTTTACATGACGGTTGCTTCTGTATATAAATACCATCTTTTTCTTTGCTTTTACGACAAACTTTCTACATTGTTCCTTGTTCTTTGTAGTTTTCATTCTTCAGCACATTTTACTTTCACAAAACTATGGCTTCTTCAAATCCTGATCCCCGCAAAGTTGTGATAATGGATGAACTTCCCCCTTCGTCTGCTCCTACTAGAAGTAGAAGAGGTAGCCGGTTACGTAGTTTAGGATCTGTCTCTATCCGTGGTTCTTCTTCTCAACCTAGTACCATTACCCCGTCGTCCTCTAGAACTAGGGCTTCTTCTTCACACAGATCTTCTGCTAGAAATAGCGATTCTAGTGAACCACTTTGTGAACCCACTGCAGATGAGATTATTCCTACTGAACTTTCCTTCTTTGCTGATAGAGAATCGATTAGAAATCAAGTTACTTCCATGACTTCTCACGATCATCCTGATGTTTACCCCTCTCAGATTACTGAGGGTTTCATTTCTCTTGTGCGGAGAGACTGTCATTGGAAATTTGGTTTCCCAATTTTAGTCCCTAATGCAAATTAGAGGATCACCTCATTCAAAGTTGGTTATTCATTTGTGTATACATATCCCTTTACGTTGGGTTTTAGACCACCTATTAACCCAGTGATCATTGAGTTTTGTCATTTCTTCAATGTTTGCTTAGGACAGATTGGTCCTATTGTATGGAGGGCAGTACATGCCTTAGATACTTGTCAAACTTGGCTGCTTTACCCTTCACATTTTATCATCTGATTCATCTTTATTCCCCCAAGTTATTTCGTTCTGGGGTGTTTACTCTTGTGGCCAGGAGTAAGAGGGTTTTAGTGAGCCATGAAGATAACAAGGATCGTGGTTGGTATGCACGATTCATCGCTACTCCCACAAGTGGGTTAGTGGGAGAAGAGAACATGGTTTTCCCAGAAAAATGGAACTTTGCACGTATGTTTCTTTTCATATTTTCTATCCTTCTTCTTTTTGTGAAGAACCTTCAATCTGATAGCTGTTTTATTTTTCTATTTCAGCAACCATAGAAGCTGTTGAGGAAGTCCCAGATTTCCGTGGTTGGGTAGAAAAATTGTTAACCGTTGCTCCTATGGAAGTAAGGTCCTGGAAATATCTTTCTAACAGATTTGGATGGAAAGTGAAGACTCATGGTATCTTTCTCTTCTACTTTCTACCTTGCTTTTGTACTTACTTGGGCACTTATTAACCCTTTTCTTTACTAGGGTTTCCCATTCGAGGTGTGAGTGCTGCATCGATTTCTGCTTCGAGACTTTCTATGTCAATGTCTCAAGAGATAATCTTGAGTTCTTCATCAAAACAAAAAGCTGAAAGAGCACACAGTTCTAAGAGTGAAGAGGAACAAGATGAAGGCTCGTTGGTTTGTAAGCCTCGAGTTAGGAGACGTGTCGTTTCAAATGATGAAACTACTCCACCTCCCAATTCGGCTCCCATGAACGAGCCTAAAAGTGCTACCTTAGTGATTTCTGATGATGAGATGCCTGCTGCTTCCCGTGGCTCTACTGAAAAACGCTTTTCTCATGGGTTTGATTAAGATTTCGGCTTTGTTTCTAAAGAAACGCCTATTGCTTCTTTTCCCGTGTCTGTTCCAATCGATCCTCAGTTCCCCGCGCCTGTTGCTACTGCTCCGCACGTGGCTATTTTGACTCCCTCAACTATTCCTACTGTTATGATTTCTCATGCTGAAGTTGGTTCCTCTAGTAGGGCAATGAAAAAAGTTACCATCGAAGTTCCTGAGAATGGTAATCTTTTGAAAAAATCTGGCCAAGCTGATGTATGGCTGAAACCATTGATTGACCCAGTTGAGAAGTCAAAATCGGAGAGCCACAGTTCTTTAACGTGGATGAATGATATCGTACATTCATCTTTAAAGGTATAAGCCTTAGCTTTTTATTTTGCACGTGATTTCCCTTTCATTGGTATCACATTTTACTTTTCTTTGTGTAGATTGATTGGCTCCAACCCTACATCACTATATAATGGAAAGGAGTGGTCGATGCAGCTTTTACTCGAAAGGTCGGGATCGATATCCATAAGGAGCTAATATTGGCTGGGAGTTGGGTTTCTATCCAATCTAGCTACGCGTGTTGCTCTTAGTTGCACTTCTAACCATGCTTGGTTTTGTTTCTATTCTACTTTTAATGCTACTCTAAGTACAATATTTTTGTAGGATTTTTCTCAATTGATAAAAAGCACTAGGGAAGTGACTTATACCTAGGCGAATATCTAATGGGGTCTAGAATTTAGGACAAGCTTGTTATATTTGGGGTCATGATATAACCTTTACACATAGTTGCTCACTCTATACCTCTCGGTAGTTTGAGTGACTTTGCCCTAATTGGATTTCTCAAGCCCAATTGTGTGTTCAAACAATGCAAGTAAAATTGGCTCAGGTCGGGTATTATTATCTCTAGTTTTAACCCTTTAATTGGGGCTTCAATCTCTTGAATGCACCTCAACTCCTTGTTAGCCTAAATTTCCTAAACTTAGTCCCTCTTTCTCAAGAAGAGTCTAAGTCATAAAGGCACGAATAAGTGTTTGCAACCACCAATTCTACAATTAAAGCATGAATCAAGCTAAATATCATTAACCCATAAATAATTAAGCCCTAAAATTGAAGACCCATTAAATACCCACACTAGGGTAGGGTCACAGCCCTAGCTAATGGGTTTAGCTACTCATAATCAAGGTAGAAATCAAAGACGGAGAAGAAATATAAGCCATAAAACATAATTACAAGAACAAAATCTAAGATTAATAGCTAAAGCTGCTCTAAAATTACTCTAAGTAGTAAAATACGGCTGTTCACGAGCTCCTCAGACAAAAGATAACCTAAAAATGTGAAAAAGATCTATTTATACACAGCTAAAATTACTGGACAAAAATACCCCTACGGAGGTTCCGCTGTCAGCGGAATACTGGCCGCCTCAGCGCATGAACTTTTTGCGGCCGCGCAAAAACAAGCGCGGACCGCGTTTCTTTAATTTTGGACTGGGACTAGGCTAGGTTTCGTGGACAACGTAAAATCTACCGCGTCAGCGTTGGCTTCTATCGCGGCCGCATAAAATGTTCGCGGACCGCGTCCCTCATTTGAGCTCATATTGCAAGGTCTCTCAACTTTGATCAACGCTCTCAGCAGAAATGTCACCGCGGCCGCGTCAGGTATTCCGCGGCTGCACTTTTTCATCGCGGTCGGCGGTCCCTGTTGCACCCAAAACACCTTCTCCGAATCTCAATTCCGCGGACTATGTAATTGTGGCCGCTTCAGCGGTGGATCTTCCGCAGCCGCTCTTTTCCTTCGCGGTCAGCGCTTTTATCTCAGCTTTGAACTTGTGCAAATTTAACTCCTTCATGAGTTGATTTTGGCTTTCTTGCCTCATTTTGACCAAACCCTGCAGACAAGCACATTAAGTCAATTTTTGGGAATATTTTTACACATTTTTGATCCAAAACCTAAGCAAAAGAGAGCATAAGATAGGCTAAAATCCATAGTTATCAACTCCCCAAACTTAAGCTTTTGCTTGTCCTCAAGCAAACAAAGTAACTCCCACCTCCACAAGATAAAAGAAAGGAAAATTTCAGCTGTCCTAAGGTGACTTCATCAAGCATCAATTGGGACTAACAATTACCCTCAACTCAAATGCATTATTAACAACATACAACCTTTTTAGTATGATAGCCCTAGTGCGACACAAAAGCATCAAGAGTTGACTTAACTCATCAAGGAAACTCTTTCTACTACATAGGTCATTGTGGAACCCAAACTCATACTCCTGTACTCTCCATAAGCAAACCTCACTTTACATTGTAGCACTCAAAACAAGGATTGTGGACAATACGCTTATCTTTCTCAAAGGAAAGTCACAAGTCCGGCTCGAAGTACCATAAGCTTGCCCCTTATGTAAATCACCACTAATGTAAGCTCACACAAATTGAAATCGTATAGGGATTTTATGGGAATGTAATGAAGGCTTTTGGTTAAAGGTAGGATATATCGATTTATGAAGGTTTCCTCTTTCCTTAAGCACTTCAGTTTTCTCATTTCGGCTCAAACTTTCTTGACTCTTTGAGTCATTTTCTTCTTCCTTAGGAGACTAGAGAGACACGCTGTCACTCTTTCTTGTTCATGGTAATCATTTTCTCCTTTTCTACTCATTCCAAGCCTTTCATCATTGCTTTCATTGAATTCCTTCATTTTTTTTCTATTTTATTCACTTTCTTTTTGACTTTTTGGCTTTTCTTTCTTTTTCTTTTGCCTTCCCTTTTCTTCATTTTGTACCTTTTATCACTTTTGAATTCCTCGACTCTCCCCCCAAACTTATGCTTTTGCCAATTGTGCTAAGGAAAGATCAGGTGCCAAGAGAGGGTCATTACAGAACGGATAAAGGTGTGTATCATGGTTATTGAAAGAACAAGGCTTCGGCTAGGGGTGACAATTTGAGCCCAAACCCATCTAACCCGCCCAACCCGCCCAGAAATTAATGGGTTGGGTTACAAATATTTTAGTTCATGGGTCAATTTGGGCTGAGCCCAAGTTAACCCATTATATTTTATAGCCTATTCTGACCCATTTAGCAGCCCAAATACAACCCATAAAACTCACCCAAAACAAAAGGTATCACAACCCAATTTATATAGAAATTTATTTAGTTGCCCCAATTTATTTATTTTTTTGTATTTTTAATTTTATGTTCTTTTGTTTTTCTGCCCCCCTCCCCTCCCCTTTACATTTTTTTTTTGTATTTCAAATTTTCTGTTTTTTTTCCTGCACCACCTGCCCCTCCTCCCCATCCTCCCCCCCTCCCCTCAAAAAAAAGATTGTATTTACAATTTTCTATTTTTTTCTGCACCACCCCCACCCCCTCCCCCCCTGCAAAACCTCCCTCCCCTCAAAAAAAAAAATTTTTACTTTTTTTTTGTATTTTCAATTTTCTATTTTTTTTATTTTCTGCACCCCCCAACCCACCTTTCCCCCCCCCCACTCCACAATAAACATACCCAATCAAAGAATAACAATACCCAGTATGAACTACCACCACCCCCAAATTTTTTTTCAATTTACACATTTTAAGGTAAAAGATTTTTTTATGCAAGATGAGCATGGTTCTAAAATATGGGTCAAGTTGGGCGGGTTGGGTTATGACCCATAATTTAGCCCATCTTGACCCAGCCAATCTTAGCTCAAGTACACTTTGGGGTGGGTTGGGCAATGACCCATTTATTGACCTAACCCATCTTGACCCGCCCAAATTCAGCCCAACCCGCCCATTTGCCACCCCTAGCTTCGGCTCAACGGGGTTAACTAGGGATATCATGTTTGGGTGGCTATGGATGCTTTCAAGTTTCAAGTTAGATCAAGGAGAGCCTATATTCATTTCTCAAGTCGAGCTACACTTAGAATTTCGCCCAGACAAACACTCGAGACAAGTTCTAGACTTATTGGCACATGAGTTTGACTTGCAAATAAAAACCTCACCTCACAAGCTGTTGGATTGCTAAAGAGACAGAGTTGAGGGCCCACAATAACCCTAGCTAAGATTGAGCAACACAAATGGCTCCGAGAAGCCACTCGATGATTGTTTAGTCAACACAAGAGTCTAAAGGCCACAACTAGCACCATTCCTTGCAAATCAATTTGTTTCTAACCATAAGGTCAAAGGTAAATGTGCTAGGCCCAAGTGAAGCTTTGCCTGAGTCACTTTTATTCATTACTACTATTTACACCAAAAACATAAAGAAAACGGACTCAAACCCTTAAGAAGGTTGTCATGCCATCCATCATCGGGAAGAGCCACCCGGTTCACACAAATTCCACCTTTGGAAGGAACCGTGGCATTAAGAAAACCAAAGGCTTATTGATCACGAAAACTTGTAAAAGTAAGAAGCTAAAAATTGAAAAAGAAACTACTAAATGAAATAAGAAGTTATGCTATTAAGGAAAATTTCAAAAGAAGTTATAAAGTAAAATACGGAAAGTAAACTGAATATGTACAATAGGGGATTGAGACGAATATACATAAAAGGGGAATGAATATATACATGGAAAAGTAACTTTATATACATACCAAAAGTAAAAAGTACGAGAATAACGGAAAATAGTATCAAGGTTATTACAAACCAAATATCCAAACTATCCAAATCATCATCAAAATAAGGCCACCCCCCAAATAAAAAGTAGCATTGTCCTCAATGCTATCAGCAAAAATAGAGTAGGGGAAGGGTAGAGAGTAAAGAAAACTCCCTATGATGCCTCTGTCTGCATGGGGTCACTGGCTGGGTCCTGTGGCTAGCCTGAGTCACCTCCCTCGGCGTCCTCCAGCTCAATCTCCAAATCCTCATTCAGCGGAATCACTCCTCTTCTCACCCGTTCTCTGTTAGCCTCCTGCTCTGGTGCTTGTGCTGCTGGAACTTGCTCCTCCAAGAGTAAGTCCAGTGGGATGTCTCCAGCTGATGCAATCTTCTCAACCTCCTTCCTCAGCAGCTTGACTGACTCCTTTGAGGCCCGAGTCTTTTTCAGCTTCTTTGTTTGTTTGCCAGGTCCTTGGTTGCTTCATCTTGTGCATCCAAAGCATCCATGATAAGCTTCTGGTTGTCTAGAAGTTTCTTTAGCGATTCCTTTACTGAAGCTGGCACCTGAGGCTGTACTAGAACTGACTGAGCTGCCACTGTGCGGGATAGAACAGACAACTTAGATATAGCTACCGGCATCCAGTTGTTGATGCTGGAAAGAGTCTGATTAACCCTCAATGCAGTCAGAGGGTATGTTGATAAAGAAGGCACTAAAGAAGGCATAGAAGTAGATGGTCCAGAGGGAGGATGTGGCATGGCAGTGGAAGGCTCAGAGCCAGTGGCCACCACCCCTGGCTCTTCAGACTGGCCAGTGGAAGTGGTGGCTTTGACCTTGGACTTGGGGTTGTCCGGACCCTGAAGGCTCATGAAAATGGCCTCTTTAGTTTCACCTTGGTGTCAAAATCCCTTCCTTCTACTTCCTGATCCTCCAGGTACATGGTGAGGAAGTTTGGAAAAGGATATGAGCTCTCATCCTTGCCAACCACTATGGTAATCACCTTGACCATAATATTCTCGACGTTGATCGGGTACCCCGCCATGATAGCCCTACAATAATAGCCCGGGAGACCGGCATATCACTGTCATGCGTAGTAGGGTCTAACTGGCTGCACACAAAAGTCTCCCACCCCTTCGCTTCAAAGCTAAGAGTGTTCCTATAGATCGGGATCCCAGGTGTCAGCCAAGCTGGAGTAGTCCCAGGAAGAACAATCACCGATGCAAGCTAAGGGCGGGCTAACTCATCCATAGCCACCTTCTCCAAATACAGGGACTCATTCTCGTCATTGAACCCAACATAGTCATTTAAGGTCTTGCCATAAAACTTAATCTTCCTGTTGCAGACTTTGGTAAAAAATGTGCCCTTTTTGATGTGGGCGACATTAGCGTAGAATTCCTTGACCAAAAGTGTTCATTGGCATCCGGTAAGTTGCTGGTGAAGAACTTCCATCCCACTCTCTCGTCGAACTGCCTCTTGACATTAGGGTTGTGGGGTAACAGATCTCGCTCAATAAACACCCTCTCAAGTGTAAGTGACCTTTGAGGCCACCACTCCCGAAACTTATAGTATGCTTTCTCACTCACAAAACACTCTTGCCACACCACATGGTTCCTTGATCTCAACAACCCCCCTGTCTGAGTGTCACCACCCTTCCGTCATCCGGGATCTCAGCATCAACATCAATAGGGGTCCGCTGGTGAGGCCAAAGGTGTAGCAAGTGGGGAACCCGATGTTGAAGCCTCACTACTGTCCTCTGAGCCATCAGACGACTCAGCAGAAGAAGAGGGTGTGGGCTCATCCCGCAACTCGAATTTCTCTAGAAAGTCAACAGGGAAATGGGTTGGCATTGAGTCTCCTTTCGAAACTTCCTGAGAAGGGACATACTCACTTCCTTCAGAATGGGATGCGGCTTTGTCTGCAACTTTGATGGTTTTCCGCAGCTTCCCTATAGATTTCTGGACCGCTAGTGGTAACTTGGTCCTTCCTTGTCCTCCTTTTCCCCTGCCTCGGGAGGATTCAACCCTCTTTTTTTGTTTATCACTTGCGCCTCTAGATCGGACCATTGTCTGCATACATAATTAGTGAAAGCTCATTAGTATTGCTGTTAAAAGAATCAGCAAAGGAAGACATATGAAAAGTTGACAGTGGTCTAAAAGAAGCGCGACCGCGTAAAGAAGGCCGCTGACCGCGGAATTTCCACCGCTGACCGCGGAAAACCAACTATTATTAACTCAGGACATTATATGAATGCTGACCGCGGAACTAAAGCCGCAGCCGCGAAATTCAAAAGAAAAAAGGGCAACCTACGGTTTTCAATAGCATACAAATTAAGCAATTAGGTGGTAAAATGAACAACCCTAGTTCCTATTAGGCATATATAACAAGTACCCACATGAATTTTTAACATCAATGCCTAGATTATGCGGATTAATCAAACTCTAATTAAAAAAGAAGAAGTTAAAACTAAAAGAAAGAAAAGTAAAAATATAAAAGCAATGCGATGATTTGAGCATACCAGTTGTTTTAATTTGTTGTGGAAATTACTCTTGCCTAATGAGATGGAATCTAGATGAAGCAGATGAACAGTGCAAAGAGATTTTTAGAACTGAGGTGCGTGAAAAGTGTAAAAGGGGGAGGGCCCTCCTATTTATACTAACACCCTGAGAGCCCACACCGACCTACCTGGCGCGGTCGCGAAATTCAACCGCGGTCCACGCTTTTGGCTGCCTGAAAGATATGCAGGGTCAATAACGTCGCTGTCAGCGGAAAAACTGATGTTGCTGCGGAACAAGTACGCTCACAGTGAAAATTACACCGCGGACGCGGTTGAAACTTCAGAGAGGTTACAATTTGGACTTCTCAGGTCCGCGTCTGCTACAGCATTAGCGAAAAAGCTTCTGCTGACCGCGGAATTTTGAGCGTGGTCAGCGGTCCAGTAACACACTTAGCCAAATTTTTCCAGTATTAGTCCTACACTGCTCAAACAATTCCTACACACACTTCACAACCAGTTAGTCCAAAACAAAGCCTACACTAAGAAGAAAATCAAAAGAAAGAAAAAACACATGGGTTGCCTCCCAAGAAGCGCCTGATTTAACGTTGCGGCACGATGCAGGTTACCATCAATCACTTGAAATGGATCATTGCCACCACGTGGCTATCATCAAACTTGCCAAGATAATGCTTCACTCTATGCCCATTAACTCGGAAGATTTCACCATTTTTGTTTTTCAAATCAAGAGCACCAAACGGAGTTACATGCACCACTTCAAAAGGGCCACTCTATTCTTTCCCGGAAATAGTCATAACCGAGAGTTGAATAGAAGAACCAAATCACCTTCTTTGAATTCCTTGCTCCGGGCATACTTGTCATGTAAGTACTTCATCTTGTCCTTATACAAGGACGAGCTGGAATAGGCATGAAACCGAAACTCATCTAGTTCATTAAGTTGCTCTACTTGGAGATTTGCTGCAACATCCCACTCAAGATTTAACTTCTTCAGCGCCCACATGGCCTTATGTTCTAACTCAACCGAAAGATGGCATGCTTTCCAAAATACCAACCGGTACGGAGACATACCAATTGGATTCTTGTACACAGTCCTGTAAGCCCACAAAGCATAATCCAGTTTCCTTGACCAATCAGTCCTATTTGCATTGATAGTTTTTGACAATATGCTCTTTACCTCCCCGTTGAAGACCTCAACTTGCCCACTAGCCTGGGGATGATAAGGGGTTGACACTTTATGATTGACAGTATACTTGGAAAGTAAAGTATCGAAGGCATTGTTGCAAAAATGAGAACCCCCATCACTGATGATCGCCCTAGGAGTGCCAAACCTTGTAAAAATATTTTTCTTCAAGTCACTACACTCCGTGCCTCATTGTTAGGCAAAGCTACAGCTTCAACCCACTTGGAAACATAATCAACAACAACCAGAATGTATGTGTTACCACATGAACTTACAAAAGGTCCCATGAAGTCAATACCCCACACGTCAAAAATGTCAATCTCAAGAATAGTGGTGAGAGGCATCTCATCCTTCTTGGAAATTCCACCAGCTCTCTGACACTCATCACATCTCTTCACAAGCTCACTAACATCTTTATACAATGTAGGCCAATAAAAACCATAGCTGAGAACCTTTGAAGCAGTTCTTGCCCCACCATGATGACCACCGTAGGGCGAGCAATGGCAAGCATCAAGAATACTCATTTGCTCCTCTTTCGAAACACATCTCCGGATTACACCATCATTACAAATCTTGAAAAGATAAGGCTCGTACCAGTAGTAATCCAAGCTATCCCGTTTAAGCTTTTTCCTTTGATTAGAAGAGAGCTCACACAAGACAATGCCGGTCACAAGAAAATTAGCAACATCGGCGAACGAAGGCATACTATTCAAAGATACGGAGAGGAGTTGTTCATTCGGGAACGAGTTATTAATTTCGAGGCCATCATGGGGCCTCCCTTCCTCCCCTAAGCGGGACAGGTGGTCCACCACTTGGTTTTCACACCCTTTTCGATCAACAATTTCAAGGTCAAACTCTTGAAGCAATAAAACCCATCTCATCAACCGAGCCTTAGAATCCTTCTTTGTCATCAAGTAGTGGAGTGTCGCGTGATCAGTATGAACAATCACTTTGGCACCCATGAGATATGGCCTAAACTTTTCCATGGCAAACACTATGGCTAGCAACTCCTTTTTTGTCATCGTATAATTAACCTGGGAATTATTCATAGTTTTGCTTGCATAATACACCGTATGAAACATCTTGTTCACCCTTTGCCCCAAAACTGCTCCTATCGCAACATCATTTGCATCGCACATAAGCTCAAAGGGTAAGCTCCAATTGGGTGCAGTAATAATGGGAGTGGTTGTCAGTTTGTACTTAAGAAGCTCAGTAGCTTTCATGCACTCTTCATTAAACACAAACCTTGCATCCTTTTCCAACAATTTGCACAAGGGATTCACCACCTTTGAGAAGTTCTTGATGAACCTTCGGTAGAACCCCGCATGCCCAAGAAAGCTCCTAACACCCTTGACGAAAGTAGGAGAGGGAATTTTGAAATCACTTCAATCTTCACTTTGTCCACTTCGATACCGTTCTTTGAGATCTTGTGGCCGAGGACAATGCCCTCCTCGACCATAAGTGACACTTTTACCAATTAAGCACTAGATTTGTCTCTTCACATAGGGCCAACACTTTGTCAAGATTTCCCAAGCATTCTTCAAAAGAGTCACCCACAACACTAAAATCATCCATGAACACTTCCAAGAAGTCCTCCACCATGTCCGTAAAGATAGCCATCATACACCGCTGGAATGTAGCCGGTGCATTACACAAACCGAATGGCATCCGTGAGAATGCAAAGGTCCCATACGGACATGTGAAGGTGGTTTTCTCTTGGTCCTCCGGAGCAATCAAAATCTGGTTGTAACCTGAGTACCCATCCAAAAAGCAGTAGTAGGCACGCCCGGCAAATCTATCCAATATCTGGTCAAGAAAGGGCAATGGAAAATGATCTTTGCGGGTCACTTTATTCAGCTTTCGGTAGTCCATGCATACCCTCCATCCGGTGACAGTCCTAGTGGGGATCAACTCATTTTGCTCATTTGTGACCATAGTCATACCACCCTTCTTCGGCACACATTATATTGGTGAAGTCTATGAACTATCCGAGATGGGGTACACAACCCCTGCATCTAGCCACTTGATAACTTCCTTCTTGACAACCTCTTGCATAGCCTCGTTCAACCTCCTTTGATGTTCCACGGAGGGTTTGGCATCATCCTCAAGTTTAATCTTGTGCATGCAAAAGGCGGGGCTTATCCCCCGAATATCAGCTAGAGTCCATCCAATTTCCTTCTTCCTTCTTTGAAGCACCTCAAGGGTGGCATCTACCTGCACGTTAGTTAAACACGAAGAAAGAATAATAGGTAAAGTTGAACAAGGGCCTAAGAATTCATACTTGAGGTGTGGAGGCAAAGGCTTCTACTCCAATACGGGAGGTTCCTCGATTGAGGGTTTTGTTGGTGGAGTCCTTCTGTTCTCAAGATCCAAGGAAAGTTTACGGGGCTCATAGGAGTAAGAACCCATTCCTTGCAAAGCATTGACATACTCTACCAAGCCTTCATCCTCAGTCACATCATGGTTCAACAATACAACTTCCAAAGGATCCTCCACATTGATCATGGCACTCGTGTTATCAACTATCACCTCCGTCACGAGATCCACAAAAGAACAAACTTCAGTACTATTCGGTTGGCTCATCAATTTGCAAATGTGGAAGATAACTTTCTCATCACCCACCGGGAAGGTGATCTCCCCTGCTTCCACATGCCTTCCCTGTTGCTAGGAAAGGCCTTCCCAATATTATAGGCACCTCATAGTCGACTTCGCAGTCGAGAATCACAAAATCCGCAGGCAAAATAAACTTGTCAACCCGGACCAGAACATCATCAATAATACCCAGTGGCCTCTTCATTGTTCGATCCGCCATTTGCAATCTCATTGAAGTAGCTCTTGGTTGACCAATACCCAAAGTTTTGAATACAGATTAAGGCATCAAATTTATAATTGCTCCCAAATCACACAAGGCATTTGCAAAATCCGCACTCCCAATGGTACATGGAATGGTAAATACTCCGGGATCTTCAAGCTTTGGAGCCATCGAGTGCACAATTGCACTCACTTGATGAGTTATTTTGATGGTCTCACAATCCATAGATCTCTTTTTAGTCACCAAGTCTTTCATAAACTTGGCATATCCCGGTATTTGCTCAAGAGCTTCCACCAAGGGCACATTGATCGACAAGCTTTTCATCATCTCAATAAACTTCTTGAATTGGTTTTCATTCTTTTGGTTCGCAAGTATTTGAGGGTAAGGTGGAGGAGGCCTTGGCAAAGGAGCCTTAGCCTTGGGCACTACCGTTTCTGGTATATCTATCATGTGTTCCCTAGACGGGTTCACATCATTTTGAGTCTCCTCCTCATTGTCATGAATATCAATTCTCACTTCACCAGTCAAATTCTCTTCACTCACTTGCTCATCAACTATTGGATCATCATCATTTGACACTTCAACCTCATCACTCACAACTTCCTTTTGCTTAGAGGCACTTACTTCACCACCTCTAACGCTCCTTGTGGTTACTGCCATTGCATGGCCGGTATTGTTCCCACCCTTCGGGCTTACTACCGTATCACTAGGTAGAGCCCCCTTAGGGCGAGTGTTCAAAGATTGCAAAATCTCGCCAAGTTGGACCTCCAAGTTTCGGATAGAAGTATTATGGGACGCCAACTGGGCATCAGAGTCGGCGTTCTTCTTCATCATTTTCTCAAACAAACTCAATCCTTCCCATCTCATTGTTTGACGAGATAGGACCTTGAGACGGAAATGGAGGCGGGTTGTTTGGTTGTTGATACATCGGAGGCCTTTGAAAGCCCGGACCCCAATTCCCTTGATTACCATTATTCCAACCCCCTTGGTTGTTGTTTCCTCCCCAGTTGCCCTGGTTGCCCCAGTTCTGATTGTTGTTCCCCCAGTTGTTTTGGTTGTTGTTGTTACCACTGTTCCAATTTCCTTGTTGGTTTGATTCCCCCAATTTCCTTGGGATCTCCTGTTCTTGTTAATTCGGAGCATTGCTCTGTTGTCCTTGGTAGTTGTTCACATACTGAACTTCTTCACTTTGATCATCATACCCATCATCTTGGTTAAAACCACTACTACCTTGCTCATATTGATCCGGATTTCCTTGACTCTGTTGACCTCTTTGTCGCCTCTTGTTGACCATAATATTTACCCCTTCCATGGCGTTCACTTGTCTTTGCGCTTGAACTTGCTGCAATTGAGCTCTGGCCAACTGGTTCATTGTTGTAGTCAACTCTGCTATGGCTTGGCCGTGGTAATGGAGCTCATTGTGCAGGTGAATGACATTGGGATCACCTTGGGGCACATTAGCTCGACTTTGCCACGCCGAGGAAGTATCTACCATCTCATCAAGTATATTACATGCCTCAGCATAAGGTGTGTTCATAAAGTTTCCCCCTGCTAGCTGGTTCACTACACACTGATTGGTAGTGTTGATGCCACGATAGAATGTTTGCTGGATCATTGCTTCGGTTATGTCATTGTTCGGACATTCTTTCACCATCGTCCGACACCTTTCCCAGATCTCATGAAGTGGTTCGTTTGGTTCCTGTTTGAAGACCAGGATCTCATTTCTCAATGTCGCCATATTCCCCGACGAGAAAAACTTGGCTATAAACTTGTCGGACAACTCATCCCACGTAGTGATGGAATGGTTGGGAAGTCTTTTGAGCCAGTCCAAAGCTTTCCCTCTAAGTGAGAAAGGGAACAATCTTAGTCTCAATGCATCCTCCGACACATGTCTGTTTGCTTCCCTAGCAGGTATCCACAAAGCCCTTTAGATGTTTATATACATTCTGATGGGGAGCGCCTGTGAAGTACCCTCTTTGCTCTAATAACGTCAACATAACATTTGTAATCTGGAAATTGCCCACCGGATCCGAGGTGGGACAATTGCACTTGCGTAACCTTCATTTGAGAGCACCCGAGGAGCTACTTGCGGAGGAGCTGGGGGAGGGTCTGGAATGTTATCATTGGCTAGACGGCCTCTTCTTTGAGCTTGAGGTACTAGAGGTACTCATCTTCAGCATTATCATCTACCTACTCCCCCGGGAGAACATTTCCAATAGGATCATTATTTTCCATGTTGTACCTGAATCAATTAACTCACAGAAGTTAGTAAAATAGAAGGAAAGAAAAACATGACACACAACTAGTCAGATAGATAGCCAAAACCGTTTAGCCCATCTGTGAGCACGTGATTTTTGCCACGCTTAAATTACTCCTACAAAATTCATTAGAACTAGGGTTTTTCTTTTATTATTTTGAATTTTAGGAATTAATTGCATGCTTTTCTGTTTTGTTTGTATTTTTGTTTGTGCAACTTTTATTAATAAAATTCGAAAATATAAAAATAGCATTTAGGTTCCAATTTTAGCTTTTTTATTAGTGAATCAATACTAAAAAATAATAATAAAGAAAATAACAAAAATGGTTCTTTTGCATTTATACTTTTAAT
>NW_017674644.1:8161-13169 GCF_001879085.1 Nicotiana attenuata | reverse complement strand
GGTTTGTGGTTAGCTGGCCTCGCATCGCTATTTCACCAGATCCAAAGGAAATACAGAAATGTCGTCTGAAATGACTCTGCCCGTAATCCCCATACCCGAAGACAACCCCATCTCGGGGGTCCCGGCTTCTGAGTCTTTTACAGCTGAAGAGAATCGGATCTTGCGCCTGCGATTGATGGAAATGTGGGATGCTTGGAACAACGGAAAAGAACCTCCAAGCACCATTCCCGGATTCCCGGAGTTATTCCCTAGATCTGGAGGTGCTACTACTGTCCCCATCAGCCACCCAAACACTCCTTTGGGGCAACCTACCATAACTGCTCACTTCCTAGGAACACCTTCTGAGGTTCGCCCCCAGGTGTTCCCGTCTGGACCTGCTCCCAACATCTTCACGGCTCCACCCTGCCCCGCAACCACACAACCATCACTACCCAAGCATGCTTTCGATCCCTCGGCCTTCACTTTCCAAAATCCCATCTTTCAGGCTGATCCTCCTCATTATACTCAATATACCTACTCTCAGCAGCCACCATACGAGCTTATACCAGGGTAGGACAAAACCCCCAAAGCCCTAGAGCAGGATGAGATGGCAAAGAGAATGAGAAGCCTCGAGCAGAGCTTAAAAAATATACAAGGCTTGAGTGGGCAAAAGAGTGTCTCCTATACAGACCTATGTATGTTCCCGCATGTACATTTGCCGTCAGGGTTCAAAACACCAAAATTTGAGAAGTATGAAGGACACGGTGACCCCATTGCTCACCTGAAGAAGTATTGCAATCAGTTACGGGGAGCCGGTGGCAAAGAAGAATTGTTGATGGCATATTTCGGGGAAAGCTTAATTGGCATCGCTTCAGAGTGGTATATGGACCAAGATGTCTCGCGTTGGCATATTTGGGACGATCTGGCCCGAGACTTTGTTCGACAATTTCAGTACAACATAGACATCGCGCCAGACAGGAACTCCTTGGCGAATCTAAAGAAAAAGCCCTTAGAAAGTTTCGGCGAATATGCAATTAAGTGGCGCGAACAGGCGTCAAGAGTGAAGCCTCCGATGGATGAGGTAGAGATGGTCACTGTTTTCCTTCAAGCCCAGGAAGCAGACTACTTTCAGAATATGATGTCAGCCATGGGCAAGCCTTTCGCAGAGGCAATAAAAATCGGAGAGATGGTAGATAATGGGCTAAAAACGGGTAGAATCTTGAGCCAGCCAGCCATAAGAGCAACCTCCCAAGCCATCCAAGGCGGGTCTGGAGGAATGGCCAAAGGCAAAAAGAAAGAAGAAACATTGATGGCAGCATCGGGAGGAAGAAGATACTGGGCTCCTAGACCGGTGTTCTCTGAAAGAACCCCTCAACACTACTATCCTCACACTGATATGGCTTACGCTCCCCCACCTTATGCGGTCATGAATGCTCAACCTTTCGGCCGACCGCAACCACAAGCTAACCAAAAACCACCTCTATTCCAAAGAAATCAACATCCTCACCAGAACCAATATAATCCCCGACCACCGCAAAATAACTTCCGCCCTCGGGAACCACCCAGACGACCAAATTTTATGCTGATTGGTGAACCCTACTCTAGTCTGTTCCCGAAGCTCGTTCAGATGAATCTGCTGCAGCCTATCCCCCAAAACAAGCAGAACCCGGAATCTCCAGCTTATCAACGAGGTGTCCACTGTGCCTGTCATTCAGGAGCTGAAGGGCATAGTACTGATAACTACTGGACATTGAAGAAAGCTGTGGAAGATTTGATCGAACAAGGGAAAATAGTGTTGAGGGATGAAGAAGTCCCGAATGTGACCAATAATCCGTTGCCCGCTCACAACAACGGGCCGGTGATCGGGATGATCTGTGAAGATAGAGAATTTGATCCAGAATTAAAAGCTATAATTGCTATTGCCGACGCAGAAAAGAAGCCCAAGGTACCCCCAGAGCAAGAGAAAGGGGAGAAGAAGAATAAAAGTGTCAAAACTGAGCCTGAGAAGAAACCTGAAACAAAAGCAGAGATGGAACCTCCTAAGAATGGAATTCTCTATGTTCCGCGAGGACGCCAAGAAAAACCACTAGTTGTCAGTGCTCTAAGGAAGTTTGAAGGAAAAAGGGAAACACAAATGTATGTGCCAAAAGGAGCTTATGTGGTACGGGGGACAATTAAGCCGCCTCGGCTGAATGGGCCAGTGGTTATTAGACGCGTACCACAGAAGCCAATGACAGACCCCTCTGCGGTGCCATGGAACTATTAGCAAACAGTGGTTACATACAAGGGCAAAGAAATTTCGGGGGAACTTCCAGGGAAAACCTCTGTTGAGAAATATTCAAATGTACAGGAGGTAAACAATGCCACACGAAAGCGCTTTCCGTCCAAGAAGCCAGTGAGTGCTGAGGAAGCAGAAGCCTTCTTCCAGAAAATAAAGATGCCTGATTATGAAACAGTGGATCAATTGAGGAAACATCCTGAACAGGTGTCCCTGCTATCATTGGTGACGAAATCCTCCGAACATCAGAAGATCTTAATGAAAACTTTGAATGAGGCGTATGTGCCAATTGAAACTTCAGTCGAACAGCTCGAAAGGATGGCAGAAAGGTTCTTCGCCGTCAATCAACTCTCTTTTAGTAAAAACGACTTGCCTCCGGAAGGCGCAGCTCACAACAAAGCCTTGCATCTGACTGTCAAGTGTGAAGGTTATTATGTCAAGCGAGTCATGGTGGATGGAGGCTCGGGGGTTGACATCTGCCCACTCTCCACATTGCAAAGAATGGAAATCGGGACGGGAAGGATTCGTCCTAATAACGTTTGTGTGAGAGCTTTTGATGGCATTAAGAGGGATACCATCGGTGAAATTGATTTGATATTAACCATAGGCCCGGTGGATTTCGAGGTGACTTTCCAGGTATTGGACATGGATACATCTTACAATTTTCTTCTGAGGAGGCCTTGGATACATGCTGCGGGAGCCGTACCCTCCACCCTCCACCAAATGGTGAAATTCGAATATGAAGATCAGGAAATTGTGGTCCACGGAGAAGACGAGCAGTCCATTTATCGTGACCCATCTATCCCATGCTTGGAGGCGAGGGAAGGAAGTGAGCATATTGTTTATCAAGCCTTTGAAATTGTGGTGGCAGATCAGCACGAGGAGGGAAATCCTTGTCCTCAGCCTTTCCTGTCTAATGCTTCAATCATGGTGGCCAAAGAAATGATTAGACACGGTTTCAAACCAGGAAAAGGGTTGGGAAAAGCTTTACAAGGAATATCCGAGCCGGTAACTCTACCCACAGCAGAAAAGCTTTTCGGGATAGGCTTCTACCCTACCCCAAATGATGAGAAATGGGCCTAGGAAAGAAAGAAAGAAGGATGGGTTCTGTCATACCTGCAGAAGTAGAAATCCCTTCACTCCGGATAATTGTTGAAGCAGAAATTGAGGATAGTGAGTGGGTCAAGACTCGGTTGGAGCAGTTGTCCTTAATTGATGAAAAAAGGATGGCCGCGGTTTGTCACGGGCAGTTGTATCAACAAAGAATGGCCCGCGCCTATAACAAGAAGGTGCGTCCCAGGAATTTCTAAGTGGGACAGCTCGTGCTGAGACGCATTCTGCCCCATCACCAGGAAGCAAAAGGAAAATTTGCTCCTAACTGGAAGGGTCCATACATAATCCGGAAGATATTGCCAAGAGGAGCACTGTATTTGGAGGACATCGAAGGAAATGATCACGAAGCAGTAGTCAATGCAGATGCAGTAAAAAGGTATTACGTCTAGGCCTCCTGTGGTGACAGCTTTTGTGCAATTGAGATGACGAAGGCTTTCCTTCCCGCTACCCCAAACACTATCAAACCTTCGTAAACCCTTTGAGCCGGTTACGCTTCTTTGATCACCCTCTTTGGAACCCGGAAGTACAAAAGGAGAAGAAAGGAAAAGAAAAGAAAAGAAAAGAAAAGAAAAGAAAACAACAAAAAAAGAGAAAAGAAAAGAAAAACAAAACAAAACAAAAACAAAAACAAAATTATTTTCCTGAACTACGTTCGACATGATTCCGAAAGGATACGTAGGCAGCCTCTCCCTGAGGTTCAGTCACACCAAAACAAAAATCCCAATTCCCCCAAAAATTGAAACTGAGGCAGATGATATAATGGTTCGGCCATGAATCCGCCGAAATGGTTCCAAAGTTGTAGTTCCCCCTAAAATCCTGTACCTCAAAGACCTTATCCAAGTCCTTCCGATCAATTGGCAAAGGCAGGGAAGTGAAAAACATCATTCCTGGAATCTGATACAATTCAAATTGAGAGAAATAAAATGAGAGAGTCTTATCGGTGAAAACCTTCGGGCACCATAAGGCGATGGTGAGTAGAGAAAATGAAAAATGAGAGAGTCCGCTTAGTGAAAACTCGCAAAGAGCACTACCGAGCGACAGTGAGAAGAGAAATGAGAGAGGTCGATTGGCGAAACCCGCAAAGGGCGCTGTCAGCCGAAAAGAAGACATCTCACCACTCAAAGAGTCCTGGCAAAGTTCCCTAGTTATGAAATGCGGATCAATGGGTTTACGAGAAGCTGGAAAGTTGTCTGGGTCAGGCGTCCAGTCCAAGAAGCATGTCATGTTCATTTGAGGCCAGTATGCATCCCAGATAAGTCCTTCTTCTCCCCCGAAAGGGACGCTTCTTTTTGCCTATTGTATACTTCTTTCTTGAATCCCTTTCGGATTTAACTCTGATTCCGTGACTATTACAAAGAAAAGGTGGCAGGACCGGTTTCACAGGGCTCCGCCTGGCAAGAGTCAAAGAAAATGCCCAGCCTCAGTGAGCGCGTCAGTCCAATCCCGATTGACCATGGTGGTTGATGCTTTCAAAGTAAAGATATTTGAAAAGGAAGAAAGTCAAAGACAAAGGTCCTAAGGGCAGAATAAAGTGAAAAGGCCAGAGCCTACACGGGCGAGTCATTATGAAATCTTAAAAGTTGAATCCCGTCGGTTTAAAAGGAGATTCACCCTCAAAGCCAGCAGGTAGCAAAGTTC
>NW_017674644.1:2232-7352 GCF_001879085.1 Nicotiana attenuata | reverse complement strand
GGGGGTAACAATCAAAGTGGATGGAACAATAATCAAGGCAATCGAAGGTCGGGTTTTCAAAGGCCCCCGATGTATCAACAACCGAGCAACCTGCCTCCCTACCCTTCCCATGGTCCAAGTTATTCAAACAATGATATGGGGCGTATTGAGAACATGTTCAAGCAAATGATGGAAAAAAAATACGATTCGGATGCCTAACTTGCCTCACACAACACATCAATCCGCAACTTAAAAGTTAAAATGGGGCAAATCTCTCAAGCTCTAAATACTCGTCCTAAGGGGGCACTACCAAGGGACACGGTGGTGAACCCAAAGGGTGGAAACGACACGGGGCATTCCACGGCCGTTACTACAAGAAGTGGAAGAGGTGGGAATGTACCTACCTCAAGTCAAACACAACTTGTGGATGAAGAACAAGTGGTACAAGAAAGAAGAGATCCCGAACAATGCAGAGCAATCTAGTGATGAGGTTCGGATTGATATTGGTGATAGTGTGGAAGAGACTCAAGAGGAGGTGAACCCGTCTAGGGATCATATTATTGACATACCGGAACCGGAACTGCAAAGGTCTAAGGTACCATTGTCTAAGCCTCCACCTTCATACCCTCAATAACTTTCCAAGAAAAAATGGGTAAAAACCAATTCAAGACGTTTATTCAAATGATAAAGAATCTCTCAATCAATGTGCCATTAGTTGAAGCTTGGAACGAATTCCCGGTTATGCAAAGTTCATGAAGGATCTTGTGACAAAGAAGAGGTCTATGAATTTTGAAACTATTGATAAGTAGGGATTTTAACCTATTATTTGCTCTCTTTTACTTGTGTTTTGGGCCTAAAATGCGTGAAGGTATTCCCGGAAACTAATGTAATATGCTTGCTTGCAGGGATTGTTCGAAATGAGCCAAAGGAGACATAATCAACTCTTAAAGGAGTCAAAGCTGGACCAAAAACCATGACTGGGCCAAGAAATTTGAAATGCGGACCGCACAAATATTGTGTGGCCGCAGAAGCCACAATGCGGCTGTGAGCACGTGATTTTTGCCTCGCTTGAATTACTCCTACAGATTAGGATTTTTCTTTTATTATTTGATTTTTAGGATTTAATTGCGTAATTTTGTGTGTATTTTTATTTGTGTGTGCATATTTAGCATTAGATAATTCATAAAATATACAAATATTGCATTTAGGATTTAATTTTACATTTTAGTAGCTAGAGTTATACAAAAATACGAAAATCATAAAAATTTGACTTTTAGCTTCGAATTTTGTTAGTTTCTTTTAATTTGTCTCAATTAATTGTAGTAATCATCATTTAGGGTTAATTAAGTTAACTAGGTCCTTAGGATTTTAATTCAAGTTTTTTATTTTTAAAAGAAAAGAAAATTATATACAAAAAAGGAATTAAATAAGAAAGAAAAATAAGGAAAAAGAGAAAAATCTGGCCTGTTACAGATTTTGGGCCATTTATTTGGCTCAAATGCCAGCCCAAGCTTTAAACCCCTGAGACCCGTTTAGGCAGCCCATACCCAGCCCAAAAATCCCTGATCGGGTCCAGCCTTTTTAAAACACAAAACAGCGTCGTTTCATGGCATGTAAATCGCGACCGTTGGATCTCATCAATCCAACGGTCCGGAACTAACTATGATGTTGGATATATAAGTGTCCTAATTCCCCCGCCTACCCCTCGATTCATCGTCTCAGAACACCCCTATTATCACCACCGCCCCTCCGCCGTCCGCCGCAGGCCGGAAATCGCCTCCGCCGGCGGCGATCACCCAAACTTGTCCAAATTTACACCACTACCCCATCTCAACCCCCTCGTTACGAATCCAACCTTACTTTCCTTCGAATCATCGCCGAATTCCTCGAATCTTGAATAGAAGATCTGACTCCAAAACCCTAACTCATCAAATGGCCTCCAAATTCACACCAAGGCGTCTTCTCTTCCCCCTCATCACGACCCTTTCATTATCCCCACTCAAATCTCACTGGAAGTCTCCGAAATTTCAAAACCCTAGCCGCCGCCATTGTTCTCTGGTGGCGGCGCCGCCCCAAACCGTATCAAATTCACACCCTAGACTCACCTCACCCTTTTTCTTTTTAAATCTCAAACCAAATTCCCTCAAATCCGGTTTAAATCCCTCGAACCCTAAATCTAGGGTTTATGTTCAAAGGCTCAAGTTGAAATTCAAGGGGGTTACCAGTGCCCATGGGTTCTCAAGTAATGTTATTGGCTTGTTCTTGGCAAAGAATAAGCCTATAACATTATTCGAGAATCAAATGAAGGAGTCAGTCCAAATTAAAACTTAAAACAGTAAGTTTTCTCAATTTTTTCTTTCTTTCTTTGTTTTTCTTTCTCTTTGCATAAGTAAATATTTCTTTAATGCATAGTTTTCTGTTTTTCTGTTCATTCATTTTCAGTGTTTCTTTTATTGTTGTTTGAGTTAGGGTTTTCGATTTAGGTCTCTGATTTTTGTATATTTCAGCCATATAGTGTTAGTTTCGTTTTAATTTGACTATTATATGATCTATGTTTGCTACTAATTTTGTTAAGTTTTCTCTTAGGGTTATAGTTTTAATTTTACTCTTGCATGATTCCATGTTTGCTGCTAATTTTCTTTAGATTTTATTCATCTTTCTGTTGTTACAGTATAGCTTCATTTTGAATTGTTGATTTGTTCATTTAATGTTTTATTAGTTCAGTAATAAAATTAACCTTAGAACATAGTATTAATTAGAATTATTTTCAGCTCTACTTAGAATTAGTTAGATTGATTAATCCATTTTTAGGAATTGTTTGGATATAGCTGAATTAGAATGGTTTTGTTTAACCATGGTTAGTTTTGACTAAGATTAACAGGGTTGGGGGTTAGGTTAACTAGGTTAGTAATTCAGAATCAATTCAGGGGTAATATAGGTAATTCAAATAGGGAATTCTGCAGTAACTGAAAATAGAACCCCCTAGAATCTTCTAGATTGGGGTTCTAACTTAAAATTCAGAAATTAAGTGTTGTAACTTGGGCAACAAGCAAATAACTAAGGGACTAAGTAGCTAAAAATTAAAAATTAAATAAGGGACTAAGGGTGTAAAATAAAATCTGGATGTTGCCCTAGTTTTGCCTATAAAAGGCATCCCTCTTGCCTTGTTTCAGAAGTTTTGGAGGTTTTAAAAAATCTGAAAATTCAAAAACAAGTTTCGACAGTCTAGAGAGATCCAAAACTCTGAAAAATTCAAAATTCAAATCCTAGAGTTTAGAGAAATCAGAAAAATTCAAAAAAAAAACAATTCAAATTCAAATTCTTAGAGTGATCTTAAGTTCCAGGTTTTGAATTAACATTCCAGCTTATCTAAAGTTGAAAATAGCATTGAGTCTTCCTTGTGTTTTGGGTATTTGAAGTTTCAGAGATCTTGTTTGTTATTTCGAGTTGAATTGGGTTCATTTGGGCTTAGTTTGGATTGCTTTACCGGTGCTACACAACTGAAATCAATTCCCGGGTCATTTATTATTATTTGCTGGGTTTCAAATTGAGTTTATTACTGCTGTTTGTTGCTGCTCAACTGATCTTCAATTCTCCTTCATTTTGTTCCAATTTCCAGGTACACATCATGTAGCTCTCAAGTTTTGGAAATAAAATGAAGTGCTACGTGGTATCTCTGTTGAATTGCATTATTGTATTTCAAATAGTTTCAGGACTTCATTGAATTTTCATTTGTAAAAAACTGGACTGTTTGGACTGTTTGAACTGCTTTTCAGCATAGTTTGAGTACTATATCTAGTATAGTTTTAGTCTAGTTTAGTTTCATTTGAAATCTGATATCATTTTAGTATAGATGTTGAATTAGAGTTACATTTAGATCCCCGTCCAATGAAATCTGTCAATGAATTATACAGGTCCATACGTTGTTCTGGAAATAAGCTTTAAAATGAGTATGTGTATCATTAGAAAGTGTACAATCTAAATACAAGCTTAAAATTTAAGTTTAAAATCAGTATGTAAATTGAGGCTTTTACCTGTTTGCTTTGACACATATACAATCCAGAAAAATAGGTTTAACTGTGGTTTATTTGTTTTAGAACGTCTTAATTACCCCAAAATCGGATCATGAGTAGTTTAATTGTTTAGTTGTTCACATGTTTTAGTTATTTAAATCGTTAGCTGCTGTGTTTGTTGAATTGTTGTGGTTAGGTTAAATTATTTTAGCTCCTGAAAATAGTCATTTACTGCAACAATTTAGAACTCAAAAAAAGGATACCAAAAATGCAAAGTCTAATCGATACTCATGGTCCAACAACGAACTGCCCAGATAAATGAATTAGGCCTATGTAGAGGCCCAAAATGTAGCAATCAGCTTTACAGCTGGGGCCTTACACACAGATAGTGAGCATCGGCTCATTAAATCAGTTGGGCCTATGCAGAGGCCCATGACTGGGCGGTCTTCTGATAAGGGTTGATCAAACTTTCTTCATGCCTGGCTATTTTTCAAGCCCAATATACTGAGGGTTTGAATCCGTTTTAATTGTGAGTTTAATTTTAAATATAAGCTTTGGGCCTTCAAGTTAGGTGCCAGATTTGAGCTAAAGGATTTTCAGCAATGAAAATTTCCCTTGTTTAAATGTTCACCTGATCTTGAGGCCCTAATTTTTTTGAATACCTTAAATAATAATTACTTCACAATGTTAATTAATTAGGACTTTAGAGACAATCTTTAATAGAGAATAATAGTCCCTTTAGGATGGCCTTTAAAATAAATCGAGGAGCGCCGCGCCAAACAAAATTCATAAATTGCGTGGCCCTCTTTAAATACTCACATTAAAATATTTTGAACTCGGGACGTGCCATTTAGCGAATTTTCATGGCCTCCCGCAAAGTTAATAACACGTTAGTCGCTTTAGGCGCGTTCTTTAATAATTTTACCTTCCTAAATACGGGTGTGCATTTCATGCAACCCAAATCCAAATCCAAAACGTTGAATAAGAATGTGTCGAGGATCCGGGTGCATTTCATGTGACGTGATCCAAAAACATATTTTTAAACGACGTTCACTTTCTTAAAATATTTTTAAACTAAAAGCGGTAAACAATCCTAAAATTGCACTATAGGATGACATGTATAAAAAT
>NW_017674644.1:0-810 GCF_001879085.1 Nicotiana attenuata | reverse complement strand
AAAGTTGCCCAAACATGGGCCCTGTACAAGCAAATTCCAGGCCCAAGTCTGGTCAGAGTAGGGGCCGTCAGGTTTGGCTCATAAGTGAGTCCAGATCCAATATGAAGCTTCATTGGGCCCTTTGGATTCTAATTTCAATCACAACTTGCTAACAGATAAACAGTTTGGAATTCACAACTCAACGTAAATTTCAAAATTGTTTGCATACCATTAATTCCTGATTTTGGCAGTCATTTAACCCGGGTTAATACTTTTCAACACAAATTAGTCACTGTCTAAACCTGAATGTATTTCCAATGTTCATTTCTGATTTCAATTAATCAATATGACAAGCACACTAAGGTAATCAATCCTTATGGTCACAAATGACACTTTGAATTTCAGTGAGAGACGCACAAGCTGTTTCCAGATTCAAGTCAAGGCAATATGTTCCAATGTTTTTAATAACACTAAACCATCACTATTAAGCCACTGTTACACCCTGAACGTAAATCTCAAATATGGCAATAAACTAGAATTAATCGCATCTAATGTTATTCAACAGGGTAACCATAGAATTCGACAGAAAACGCAGCAGTTCAGTATGGTCTGTAAAGTCCTAATTAATACATTTCAATCATTGCTTAAATAGATCAACTAAACCAAAAGGCTAAGCTAAACAACAGCTATCAAATAGTTCTTCATTATGCAACTTCAAATGTGTGCATACATGCTGATATGGCTCCAATATCTCTTGAGTCTAAGGATATACCTGGAATTAGAACAGAAATGAAGAAGAGGTAAGTCAGCTAAGCAGTAGCTAACAACAGC